>NC_092858.1:151775192-151822887 GCF_032062135.1 Pyxicephalus adspersus | reverse complement strand
AGGTAAGTATTCAGGGGTTTAGTTTTGCTTTAAAATCAATTAATTGCAACCATAATTCTGTCAATACAATTTTTAGTAAAAGTTACAGCTGGTCAGTCCTTTAAGGAATTGTTAGGCATAGGATTGCTGTGCATGCTTTACTTTACTATGGTTCAGTTTAAAATTGTTATTTCTAGCATTTTTCAGTTGCATTTTGAGGACCAAATGGCAAATTACTGCATGTCAGACCTAACACACATCAAGGTGAGTTGCAATGCATGCTGATGTGTGTAAACGCATGTCCGCATGTGCCTTTTTTAACAAACTACAATGGAAACGCATGCGTGTAAACGCATGCATGTAAATCCTAACTTCTACTAAGGGCAAGTTTACACCTGCCTCTACATCACCGGCAAGGCATCTTGCCAGCAACTTGAACTAGAGTCTGCACATTGGACAGCTGGTGATAGTGAGCAGTACCGGTACCGCTCATTCCTGCCCCTATTCATTTACTATGGAGCAAGGAGGCAATATATGTAGCGTCTTCCCGAGGGGCAGCGGTTCCTTGCATGAGCAAGTGGTAAATGCACCACAACTTCACCACCAGTATGAATTCACCCCTAAGGAATGTTCTGTTTGGTGAGAGTAGCAAAATCATTACATTTCTTCCATTTAGGACTACGTGACATTATATACAGGACCAGCTGTTTATGCTCTGTTGGTTCAGTCTGTTTATAGTTACTATTCATTAACAGACAATTACATTTTACGCATAGTTATTGCATCAGCAGTTATCTCTAACAAAATGGGCAATCTTAAAAATGTCTTAAAGCTTAGTAGGTGCTAGAAATCGTTTTCTTTAAATAGGAGGCAAAGCAACCAGTGTTTGAAAGTGATCCACTCATGCTTGGAAGCCCCCAAACTGATCAATGTCCAATGAATGGGATAGCCAGGTTAAACCCTGCATTCATTATTTAGGTTAGCAAGAAGCAAGATGTAGCTTGATGAATACAGAAGTGTGTACTGTGTGTCTCCCTCCTTGATCATGCCTAACCAGATAAACATACTGTGAAACATACATACCCCCATGTCATCCTTGTTCCCCTTGATGAGCTAGAAATGGATTATATATTCTCATGCAACTTTTGACATTTCGAGGAGTGTTGAATATTGTGAACTCTAAAAAGAGATCCAGCTGCTCCCCCTTGACATTAGTAGCACAGGAAGCCTCTCACGATCCACAAGGACTGTCAATACAAATGACTCCACTACTGCCTGGGTTGATAGAAGGGATAGGGACCAGATGGGTGTCAATGGAGTGCACAGTCTCCTACACACAGAGAAGTATCCAAAATGCTTGAAAATAATTTAGTGTATGAATCCCAATTTTTTTTATTTGTTTTGGATGCAGTAGAAAACCGGTAAAACATATCAGCTAATATTCTACTTTTCCGCTACCCATTGAAGAGATCTCTTTTTACTTCCGATCCCCAAAAGGCAACAGGAAGGCAGTGTAAATCTCTAAAATTTGGGGAAGCTTTTCAATGAAAAATACCATCCTGCACAACACCTTAAAGCCAAATCTTTTTTGCACAAAACATACATTTAGTTACGATTATTGTAAGCAGACCAGTGTGACATAGAATCTGGCATTATATTTTGGGGATTAAGGAGGCCCTGCTTTTTGAAGGCAGCTGCATTGGCAAAGGCGACCTTTGAATCCCCATAAAACACTGCATTGGACTTTTAACTCACCGTGGTCTGCATGAAGCACCAGGAATTTTATTTTTGTGAATGCAGAAATGTATTATCTGGAATAAAAGTTGTCCGAGAGTTCTGACCAATCCATACACATTTCAACAGGAAAGCTAAATTTAAAACAAACCTGACTATCTTATAGATATATTACAGTTTGTCTGTGTAGGCATCAGGCAGTGACAGTTTCCATCCAAAGTATTGAGAGTATGTAACAAGCACACATTTCAAATGTTTCATGCAATAAAATGAATGTGATGATCTCCAGTTATACAAAACATAGAGAATGCTGCCACCTCGTGTCTGCAAATTACAACTCAGAAAACAGGAAAAGTCCTAATTTGATGGGCTTTGTGTTTGCTTTATTTAAGTTGGATTTTTTTTTTACTCAAATCTATAGTAATGAAAAGTTCCCTGAAAGCAGGGCAGAATGCAAGTCAGAAGGAGGTCATCTGCAGATCAAATAGATCTGATAATGAATTCTGAAGGATCTCGGAAGCCTCTACAACTGATGCCATAACACAACCCCAATAACAAAAAGCCATCAACACAAGCCCTATTAATGTAGTAAATATGAAAGTAATTGAGGATAAATCTCTGACCTTGAAACACAGATAAAAAAAAATGTTCAAGAAGGTTCTAGGCTTTCTCCACCCCACTAATAACACATTTTGTTAAATTAGAGACATTTGTCCATATTTCTATCTAAATGGTCACAGCAGGAAATTTGGCTACAAAGGTTACCAGATTAGTACCAGACCGGAAGATATTACCAATGAAGAGAAAGTAGGGAAGGTCTGGACCCCCTAAACATATTTTTTACTGCTCTCCAAAGCTCTATCAAGGGGCAGTGTGAATTGGCTTTTTTTAGAACAGAACTGCCTTCATCCCATGTAAATCCTCCAGAATGCAGAATTTAAAGCATACCTAATCTCAGAATTTTTACTTTAAGTAAAACTGTATACAACCTTTTTATTTAATGCAACACCCTTTAGGTTTAAAAAAAAAAAAATGATGCATCACCGCCCCCCCTTTAGGAATTAATATAAGTGTAGACACACCTCACACATCCCAGGAGGCTCTTGGCTGCTCCTTCTACGCATGCCCGAGCAGGAGCCCTTTCATCAATAGAAAAATAAAGGAAATAAATAAATTGCACATGTGCAGCGAGATCAGCAAGTTTTTTTCCCCATTGCCTGCGCAGTGCGAGATCGGGTAATTTTTTTGTTTTCTGCTTTAGTAGTGAACCTTGCCTCCCCTCGATTCACCCTATTCTTTACTGAGCTCAGGATTGTCGGCCACCTTGATTGGCCATATCAGAATGACGTAAATCCAGTGTATGCTCAGACATTGAGATAAAGGTATATTGTGAATGTACAGTGGGATACGCATGTGCAGCTCAGTGTACATTCTACTGAATATGGAGCCAAGTAGGTTTGTGTGGAAAAGAACTAGCATGTTTCTTCTTCAATATAGAGAAGCCTGCTCACAAGTTTTAGTTTTATTCAATCTTAAGGCAGGTCAGTAACAACAATGAAAAAATTGACATAGGTCGTTGATTTCTTACGGTTTACATGACAATAATTTAACTAGACAAGAAATAAAGGGAAATCTATTCTAATAAGGGTAAACCCTCAACTAGAAGAGGAAATATCTCCACCTGTATCCCAGAAAGCAGCAACAACCCGTTATGTTTCTAATCTTTCCCTATCCCATCAAACTTTGTACTGGACTTTTCAAATAAAAGATACATCTCTCAGCGAATAGGTTTTAACATTTGACCCCTAAAATTTGTATCTGCCCCCCACAATTAAGGTATAATTCATAGATAGCTGTGTGTTTTAGTGTTGACTCTATATCACTGAAACCCCTCTGGGAGATCAGGAAACCATTATTTGACTTTGTGGTGGCCAAAACAGCTGGGAATTCTAGAGGGGATAATTCATGTCTCAAATATCACTTTTGGGTGGGTTTGGCCTTTAACTATATTAAAACATATAAAATATTTTTTTTTCAGGCTTCAGAAGACGTGCCGTGTGGCAGTGCGCCTACTCGGATTCCTAAACCGAAACCCGGGACAGTGTCCAAACTACCCATTAAGAAACCTATGGGAAATGCAGTGAATGGAGAGCGGGAAGTGAGCAAAGAGAAATTATATTTATCCAGACCCATTTCTAATCCCCAAGGTGCAGCTAAGAGGTGATCCTCATAAATGAGGGGTTGAAGACAAAACACGCTGCGGCTCCCCACCCAGCCCCTGACCTGCACTGTACTTTCAGCTTGATTGACAGCTCTGACCACAGACACAGCCCCGGCTGTTCCCTATAACATGTCTGTACATTACATTTCTAGTTAGGGTGATTCATTGTGTGTGTGAACTTTGTATTGTCATTTTTAAAAATAAACCATTTTCATTTAATCTGTCTGATTTCTGCAATATTTATTACAATTTATGTAGATCTCCAAGATGTATGCATGGATCACTAGTACAGGATCTTCCTAAAGATATTTTAATAACTTCACAATATACAGCAGTAGTATAATTTTACAACAAATCTCAGTAGCCTAAGCAGATGTGATGAAATTAGTCTGCTGCAGCCAGGAGGAAGCATTTTACCCTTGTAGCAAGTCTAAAGATTAAAGTCCATTTCAGACTTGCAGTAAACTGCGTCATTGTACCGCATGCTCAGCTGTGCTTCCGTTCAACTGTATCGGAACAACTTTGTGCACGTGTTTACATTAGTGTTGTGGAGGGGTTGAGGCACGATTCCTGGACATTTTGCTTCTGGCCATGTGGTCATGGTTTTCCTCCTTTGGAGTAAGAACTGCACCCCCACCACATATATAGGGGCAACACCTGCAAATAAGCTCACCAGCAGTGCAGTCTGAGGCCTACTTTATATCAGACAGCGGGTAGAACTCCGTAACTGTCCAGTTCAATACGACTAATTACTACTAGATATACAATAAACTGGACAAATGAGAACTTTCACAGACCACATCAGGGTAGCAGGTTAAGTGCTTTGTGACGCTCCATGCATAAACTCTTTCCACCTCCAATAAAAACATATTACACACCATTGAGTGCTTGCAGGCTAACAGTGAGACTACAAACATGTAATCCTGTACAGGTATTACCCGGGTTACATACGAGATAGGGACTGTAGGTTTGTTTTTAAGTTGAATTTGTATGCATGTCGGAACAGGTACATTATTTTAATAAATGCAATTAGGACAGATTTCTGTCTGAACATATTATTAGACAGCATGGTGTCAGGTACTGTATAAAATCCCTACTGTGAGTCAATCACAAACAAAGCAAAAAAAAAATCTTTATGAAGCCTAGACATTCATTAAATTCTGGAGCAAGCTGTGCTTTGATATGCAAAAAGAAACAACTGCAGAGTTTGTCACTAAAGAGTTACAGGAGGCTACAGATCAGCTCAGCTCTTAAGATCACCACAACCTCAGCTGTGTTTAGCAAAAGATTTCTTCTGCAAGTCATGCAAACCGGCCCCCTCCTCCCCCCTTCAAGCCTCATCATGCACACTAGCAAGCAGGGAATACCCGTTCGTATCTAGGAGTCATCTGTATGTCGGATGTCCTTAACCAGGGGACTACCTGTAATTGTCGTTTAAGAGCAAGTACAATGGGATGACAATGCTACCATGGGATCTACAGCCCTTGGTTAGCATTGGCAGCATAAAACAGCATGCATGGGAGATACAAAGATACAGTATCCTAAGGATCTCCAAGTATCATTGTTGTTTTTTTACAAGTGCAGTAATAAAATTGGAAATAAAGTCAAAATATACCATCTGCACCAACAGATTTACCACATCTGTTTACATATCTGTTCTAGAACCAGAATTCTTTTTTTTTTTTTTTTTTTTGGGTAAATTCGGTACTTGCACAATTCTGTTTTAGTTCTAGATCTCCAGCAATCATAAATTATAATTATTATAAATGAATAAACCAATGTACAAAATAAATTTATTTGCTGCCACCTGCTGGTAATACCACACAATTGCAACATTATAGAAGGGTTTGATTCTCTGCAGAGGTATTCACAACAGGAAAGAGCAGTGAATCCATGAAACTGATTCTGTGGCAGAAAGTGAATTTTTGCACTATGCAGAATTTGTACAAAATGTCCATGTGAACAATTCTGCTGAAATGTGGCTGAATAGATTTGCATGTGAAACCTAAGTGATGCATTGTCCAAATTTGATGCTTTTACAGTTTGGTTGAAATTAAAGAGGAAGGTGCTTTAAATAATGTATTATGTTCATCCTAAGTGTACTGATTGATGATCTTATCATGCACCTTCAGGTGCTGGAGGTAAATGCATCCTTGTAATTTGGGGACATTTAAGGGAATAAGGAGCTATATTCTGTACCCAAGCGTATGCCATGCATCCACAGTGCTCTAGTCTTACCCACACGTTATCCAAAGAGATTACATGAAGATTCACAATACCCAAACCAGTCAGATATTGACACAAAGGTTTTAGAACCAAAGGCTAAACATCTGAACACTCCCACACTGTAATATTTGGGGAAACTAGGATCAGTGCATTACACAGGACAGTACAAAACAGCGCATTTTTTAAACTCTCAGCATACAGAAAAATAAAACTTTGCTTTTTATCTGTGAAAATTATACCAGAAACACAAGTTAAAGCAGCAAACTTCAAGTCCTAAACCTGCACAATTCACTCATAACAGTCCCATAAATCCCATAACAGTGCTCCAGAGTCTTAGCTCCAAACTCCGATAGTTGGTTTTCACACCTGAGCATTCACATCTACCTCCAGAACTCCTTAGGAATATAAAGCCCCATGTGCCAGCACAGCTACCCCCATCACACCAGGTTCCATTAGGCTTACTCCTTAGGGAGGTTCTGGATGGAATAAAAAGACCACCTAACCTTTTCTTTCATTCTAGATTCCTAGAATAGTTTTTACGAAACCTGCAACCATCGGCTATACTAACACTGGGACTGAAAGCCAAAAATATACTGCTTTATAAAGCTCAAAGCTAATAAAAAATTTCAATTACTACATAATGTCTTCTTGTAAACAAATTGCTACATTGCTAAATGTTGGGTTTTATTGAAATATGTTGGTAATAAACATAGATTTTTTTTTTTAACACTTATTGGGCTCTATTAATTATCCCTCCACCAATTCTGGTGGTGAACTTTATGGTCATATTGTTCTATAGGCCTCCTATTAAAACAATGACTCATTCTGCCACCTAGTGGCCAATTACTGAAAGTGCACAGCTCTCACAATAGGAAAGGAATGGGAGGGAATCAAATTTTATGAACAAATTGGAGAGAATAACTTATAGAGACCATTGTGTATATATTTCTGTATTTGCTTTATATGTCTTAAGCCATTTTAAAGCCCTACCTTTGGAGGTCTTGTAACCCTCTTCTCTTTCCTTTTAAAGTTTTTAGGAACAAAAAATTTGATGATCTAATACAACAACTTTGGATCGATCACCAAAATAATATACTATGAGATGTAGAATATAATAATTATAGGGGGTTCCCTTATTTTAAGGGTTTCTAACCCTTTTTACAAGGAAGAAATAGGGGAACCCCCTATAATTATTATATTTACAGATCATAGTATATTAGTTTGGTGATAAATAGGAAGAATGCCTCTTATATTAGCTGACCATTGTGAGGAATACCACCCTTAGAGATCATTGGTGTTAGGTAAACTGACCTGAGAAGCACAAATTGCTCATTGCTCAAGGAACTCTTAGCAATCTCTGAAAGAACCTTGGTTAGGAATCACTGATCCAATTTATTTAACCGATCCATTACAGATCACCATAATCACATGGGAGGCTTATATAAAGGAACCATGTACAACTACATACTGTACAAATATAAAAATTCTGAAATCCATTGGAAACATAGTGTGTATGTCTATGCAAATTGTGACTGTCATACAAACAGTGATGAAAATGTACAATTCAGGAAGCAGTCTGACAATTCCGTAGCCATCAGGGATAACCCACAAGATGTCTGGGTGCCACCAATCAAGGCAAAGAGCAATGCAGGAAGATTTTTACATTTACAGGAGGAAACATCCCCCAAACCCGCCTGCGCAGTGCAAGTTTGGGTGATGCAAATAGAAGCTGTACGACAAATGAAGATAGCGCCGCCCAATGGTTCCTCCGTGCCGGGACAAAGAAAGAATTCAGAACGTCATAGGACCGAATGGAAGCCAATTGTGGAGGGAACAAGGACTCTGGAAAAGTAAGGGTAAATGTTAATTTTATTTTTGTTTGTTTTAATTAAAGTTTTACTTCACCCTTTCAATGGTAAGAAGGATTCACTTTAGGGGTTAATATTAGTTTTACCCAGAGTTCAGCCTAAATCCCCCAGCAGCACATATTCATCTTCTCGGTGTTCCCCCTCCACTAAGGGAAAGGAGAGTATGTGCTGATGGAGAGGGGGCCATTATAATCAACGTGTTGCTCTGTTCTGATTAAACAACTCAAACATTTCTGAATCCTGATTTGGGAAAAATCTGAACACTGCCATGGCAGACCAGCTTAAACTCAGATCACGGAGCAAGAAAAAGCCAACGCTGATCTGTACGATTGGTCCTTGTCAGGGGTTTAGAAAGCACTAAAGTCAGAGGATGAGCACATCAGCCAGCAAACCATGGTGGCTTCAGCTACGTACACACATCAGATGAATCTCGTCTGATACTAGCCTCAGGGCTGATATCGGAAGAGAATCTGGCGCGTGTACAGCGCCTATCATACGGACGACCGTCCTGGCAGTTTCATGGACGACAAACGATTGCAATGAAAGTGAAGGGGAGCCACTCCGTTGTTCTCCCCCTCTCCTCTCCTCTCCTCGGAGCAAAATGGTGCCGTATGTACAGCACTCGTTCATGCATCGTGCAGTCTTTTGTTGTTGGAAAGGATTGTGAAAGATCCTTTCCAATGACAATTATTGCACGTGTGTATGCAGCCTTAGAGGTTAGCACTCTGGCCTTTGCAGCGTCCCAGGTTTGAGTCTCGGCCAGGGCTCTATCTGCTTAGAGTTTGCAGGTTCTCTCTGTGGTAGCATGGGTTTCCTCCGGGTACCCCAGTTTCCTCCCATATCCCAAAAACATCCAGTTAGGTTAATTGGCTTCCCCCAACAATTGGTCATATACTGTGATAATGACATATGACTATGGTGGGACAGATTGTGAGTCCCTTTGAGGGACAGCTAGTCACATGACTATGGACTTTGTACAGCTCTGTGTAATATGTTGGCGCTATATAAATTCTGTGTATTAATAATAACCAGCAAGGAAAGGATGTAATGAAAGGCTTTATATACTTTACATCAACACATTGTGTGTTAATAATTTCTAATAATAGTTAATAGTTTCTCAACCAGGGTTACTCCAGAGGTTGCTAGAGGTTCCTTAAGCAATGAGCAATTTGTGCTTCTCAGGTCAGTTTAGGTGACACCAATGATCTATTTGCCTCTGTAAGGGTGACATTTTTCCCACTGCCCACCACACTAATATACTATGAGCTGTGGATATGGTAATTATAGTAGGGGGTCCCTGAAAGTTATTTCAAGGGGTCCCCCATGTTAAAAAGTTTAGGTAACCCTGCTCTGAGACCTGACACTGTCCCAGGGACTGCTGGAGGAAGCCCAAATCCCAGCATGCCCTGCATGGACTGTCACGTGTCTTTGCCCCCCAATACTCATATCTCATACCTAGTCTTATACATATCTGCCAAGAGATGTCACATTGCCCTTACCTTTACTGGGCGTGTCACCTACTGGCTCCTCCCACCACGCATCTCCCAAGTCATCTGCCATATCGGAACCTCAGCCTTCCGTACAGATCCACCACAAGTTGTACGGACAGTGCCAATAGTCCCAGTTCAAATCCGGAGCCACATGTGTGGGCGGGGCTAAAAAGCCAAGCCTCGATCTGACGCGGAACCATGCCAATACACTATGTTAATTGGACGTCTGTCTGAGAATTTTTTTTTTACTAATAACTTTATTGATTTTCAAAGAACATATGCGTACTTTTGCTGTTGCTGAATTATGTGTAAACAAAAACAGTAGTGTAGGCAAATAACAGACAGCTACAGACAGTGACACAGGAGGAGAGGACCCTGCCCCGAAAAGCTTACAATCTACACACAAAACAAGAATGTGTAACAAGTATAAGGGGTCAACTGCTTAAAGCATACCTAAGCTCAGAAATGTCACTTTATATAAATGGGTAGACAACCCTGTTATGTAAAGTAAAAATTCTGTTTGTTTAGGTTTTTTTTTAAGTGCAACACCCATTTTTACAAAAAAAAAAAAGCTGCAGCACTGCCCCCTAAATCTCAATCGCCTAGGACAGAGGTTGGCAAATGCTGGCCTTTAGGCTGGATAAGGCTGATCCGGTAGTTTGTTCAGGTCCCTAGCCACTCCGGCCTAATCCCGGTCGGCAACCCATGGATCCCGGCTGGATTGGCCAGGGGTCGTTAGGCCGTAACAAACTACCAGAGCCGCATGCGTCTCTTGAGCCTCCTCTTGCTGTGGCTCCCCTATTTACCACAGCCGGCGTTAACACCTCCGCCACCGGGGTAAATAGAGAACACCCCCTGAAGGGAAATCCATATCCTCTGCAATGCACATGGAGAAGAGAGATTTCCCTTCAGAGGGTGTTCCTGGTGGAGGTGGAGACATTGGGGTGGGACTCGAGAGAGAGTCTGGCCTAGTGTGCTCCTGCCCACCCCTGAAATGGCCTAGTGGCCACAAAAGTTTGCCTACCTCAGGCCTAGGCCATCGAGAATGGATGGGAGTGCAGAGCCTCCCGGGATACCTACGTCAGGCATCCTGGGAGGCTCTTGGGTGCTCCTTCTGCGCATGCCCAAACATGAGCCTTTTTGTGAAAAGGGAAAGATTTGCCGATCTCACATATGCGCAATGAGATCGGCAAGTTTTTTTTCCAACCTACTCCACCCGATCTCACGCCTGCGTAGGAAGAAAAGGTGAAGATCGTGCCAGCTCAGAAACGGATGCTGGGACGACGCCGGACCCGATGGAAGACACTTCTGGATGGATCAAACTGCCCTGCAGGATTGAAGGTAAGTGGATTTCTTTTGTTTTAAGCACTTTTCAGTTTAGTTCCTCTTTAAAATAGAATTAAAGTCCCATTTTGGTGATGTCCCTTCAGCAATAACACGTCTTGCTTGATCGCACCAGGAGTGTGAAAAAGTTGAGCTGTGCATGTGCAACATCGGATTTGGCTGCTGGGGAAACTCTATATTGCCAGCGTGCCAGGGATGAATAAACTCCTATGTGCATGTGCGGGAGTTAGGTCAGCCTGGTACAGGCAATTAAGATGGACAGAGATGATCAGAGCTGAGGCAGAAGTTGGATGATGCTAAATGTCATTCAAGTTACCATCAAGAGGCAACCATGTGAGGAAGAGAAAATCTTAAATATTGAGAGCATAAGTAGAATTTTTGCTTTTCATAAAATACTAAAGATAAAAAATTGTATTCAGAATTGTATTGTATGCAGAACTCAGTCATAGAGTTTTTATAACAGTTTCAAAAAGTTTGATTTAGTTTATTTCTAGTGTGTTTCATGAACATTGAACACATCTGTGCTTCGATGATTCCTGAAAGTTTAAAGCTATTGCCAACATTAGTTTCTACACATCCTACATAAAGATTAAAATTTTCTGAAAGTAAAGTTAAAACAGATTCTAGTGGTCTTAAAATGAAAACCAAATGAAGGGGAATGAAGAAGTAGTAGCAAGGTAGCCATGCACTCTGAAATATTTTTGGTTAGACCACCAGCTTGCAAAAGACAGATAATCAACCAAATATTGATCAAAACTATTCAACAGATATATAGACAGGATCAACGTTTCCAACAAGTTTCCTCGTTCGTCGGCGTCGTTGGTTACTTTTTTACGAACGATTTTTTGCCCAATCGATCGTTCGTCATTCGATTGGAACGATAAAAATTGGAAGTGTGTACGCACCTTAACTCACTCTTCACAAGAAGAGTCACCACCCAATCTACCATACACTGCAGATGTACTAAATTGAATCCAGTAATACCAGGTCTGGATAAATTTATGGGTCTGATTCATCCCAGCTGTCATTAGGTCTTCTATACGGTAAACATCCGCCACCCTCCTTAGCCATTGCCCAAGGGTTGGTGGTTTGTCACACTTCCACTTGCCTTTGCGGCATTCAAGAGATGTCGTAATAAAGAGTTTTTGAATGCCTTTTTCGACATATCAGAGACATGGAGTAACACCAAAGCAGGTTTATCTTTGATTTTAATATCTGTGAGCTTATGGACAAGGTCTGCCACAAAAGACCAGTAAGTAGATAAAGAAGGGCACTCCCAAAAAAGATGCAATAATGTACCAGGAGCCGATCCACATCTCCAGCAGATATTGTCAGTATGGGGGTAGATCTTAGCCACAATAGAGGGCGTTCTATACCACCGAGTGGCCAGTTTGTAATTCGTCTCCTTGTATTTATTGCAAACTGCAGCTTTGTGGCTAAAGTGGAGTAACATATCCTTTTGAGTTTCTGAAAGGTTTGAAAATTTCACTTTCAAGTCTGTCTCCCACCTGGTCACAAAGCCAGGAGTTTCGGGTGCATGTACAGCTAACAGTGCCTGGTATGAAAAGAGATTCCAAAGGCAACAAGGAGCAGCAAAAGGTTGCTGGCTGTGGAAGAGCGGGTAACACAAGTTATATACACTGCCATGGATCCAAAGGAGGCAACTCCTTAGCACGTTGCAACTCAGGCAAGGGATACCATGACCTTTCCTGTAGAAAATGAAATGCCTTATAAACACCCTTGGCACGCCACTGGCGAAAAATTGCATCGAAGATCCGAGATGGAAACTCCGGACGTCCCAGTATGGGAGACAATGGAGATGGATAATTAACTACCCTTTAAGAGGAGAAAAACCGAGAGACTACTTTAGGAGTCATCCCAATTAGAGGGTGTTGCATATTATAAGCTTTGACCGTATTTGGGGCCCATGCCAAAGCGTCAATTGGGGTCGGTGATAGAGCATCTTCCAAGCTTATCCTAGGGGTGATATCAGGATCTTTATTGTGCCCATGTTGTGTGTAGCTGTGCCATCTAGCTCGTTTAGGGTGGGGGTAGGTATGATGTTATATAGGGGCAGCTCTGAGAAGGAAATGGGTAACTGCACCTCACCTAGGGGTAGGATTATCCTATCACACAGCAGACAGGAGGAGAGGGGTAATTATGCTTCACGCCTCGCCTGGGGGTAGAATTATCCTATCACACAGCAGACAGGAGGAGAGGGGTAGCCATGCCTTTTGCCTCCCCTGGGGGTAGATCTGTATGATAGGGCAGCCAGGAAAAGGAGATACCTGGTTTCTCACCCTTCTGTTGACTGGATATACTTTAACACTTCCATCATGGTGGTGCATTCACGTAAGATAAAATATTAAATTGAAACAATAATGTCAATATTCCCTGGGTAAACCTGACTCAATCCACACCAGTAAACGGATAAGGATGGACTACACAATATGGTATGGAGGTGAGGACACACTTCCTGTCCTAGAGTGACAACCCTCACCCACCATACCTATAGAAAGGCAGCGTTGTCACTTTAGGACAGGGAGTGTGTTATCTCCTACATACTATAGGTGTTGTATAGTCCAATGCTTATAGCAGCAAAGGACACAGGAAGTAAAAAGCTCATGAGATTTCTGGCAAGGTAAACTGTTTTTATTTATTCTTGAACAGATACTAGAAAACATTTTCTGAGGTATATTCAACAGGTCACACTTTAATTGGAGATGTGTGACCAGTGTACAATACACTGATGACGCAGAACCTCTCTACCCTGGAGTTTGATACCGGAAGTGCCCCTCAGGAGCACAAAGGATTCTGGGGACTGTAGTCCAATAAGGATGCACTGACGTAATTCACGCCTACGGTAGGACTGACATCCAGTGAGATGACGGTGCTGTGCTCTAGAGGGCGCTCTAGTAAAAGAAGACGTCCGCGGCTGGTAATAGGGGCTGTCACTAGCACGACATGTCTCAGGCTCGGCTCTCTTCGTCGCTTTACGGCTGAGTGACGTGGAACGTCAACACTGAACATGGCTGAGCCAGAAGAAACGTCTCCGTTGTCTTCTCCGTCTCCCCCGCTGTCCTTCCAATCAGTCGGAGAAGATGAGGAGGAGGCCGAGACCTGGTATGGCTGTTTGGGAGCTCGGTATAGGGCTGTGTGTGGGGAATAGGGCCGTTGTACTCCGCCACATCCCGGGGGAGAGAGCCGGATACCGGGGAAGTGCCAGGACTGGGGGTAGGACGGGCACCGGACACTGACCAGAGGAGCATCAGCACCCGAAATAAGGAGGAAATCATAACACCTTGTAAATGAGTAGTCTGGGGGCACCATGGCAGAGACTGGATAGGGGGTTGTTGCCATGGCAGAGGTGAGGGGCAGGAAGGGAGAAGGGGCAAGGAATTGAGGGAGGGGTGAAACTGAGGGCAAAAGGAGGCAGTGGGGGTGATCTTGAGGGCAGGGGCAGCAGTGAGGGGGGGTGACACTGAGGGCAAAGCCGGAGGTGATTGGGGTAAAGCTGAGGGCAGATGTGGCCCTGAGGAGGGGTAAAGCTTTCGGCTGTAGAGGCAGCAGGGGTCACCCCGAAGGCAGATGTGGTGGTAAAGGAGGTGATGCCGAGGCCAGATATAGCGGTTACAGGGGTGGTGGTAATGGGGGTAATGCTGAAGGTAAATGTGGCGGTGAACGGGGTGACTCCGAGGGCAGAGGTGGAGATGGGCGGGGGCGTGACGGTGAGGACAGAAGGAGGTGGCGGGGGTGATCTTGAGGGCAGAAGCTTCACTGTTTTGCCATCACTGGACACTGGTTAGGGGGCATTTTATGTATTGTTGTGAAGAAATTATTAGAAATTTGTATATGTATTTGTTGGGGGGGGGTAATTCATTAACTCTGGGGGCACATTGCTTTCTGTAACGCCAAGGAAGCCAGCTATCAGTACACACATTACAAACGGTTCACTATTAGATCAATGATGGGGTATAGAAACCATCCAGCTGGTCATTTGAACTACAAATCCCATCATGGACTGCTGTGCAGACTAGGCTGTGTGAACGGATTCCAGCAATGGCAGAGATGTGAGTCTGGAATGAGTAGGGATTATATAGAAATCAGTAGGGATGACAGAGACAGGTGAGAAGTCCCTGGAATCATACAGATAGGAGTGCAGACATAGGGCGGGTGTGGGGCGGTGAAGGTGGCAATATTGGTGTTGAACCTTGCTATGCCGATCTAATGAATATCCGGTCACAAAGCCCAGGATACCATGGTATGGTAATAAACTTTGCAGTAAATACAGATTTTCTTCCTCTGAAACTAATTACTTGTTCTATAAAAGCCTTGAAAATTATTTTCCCTTCTGTCATGTGTGTAGTCAGTCTGACCTGGAGGAATTCCATCAGTATGCTGTCAGAAATTACAAACATAAGAGCTGCAATTGGTGACATGAAAATCCATGTTCTGAGGTGTCATCCTTGTTGTGTCACTGACCCAGTATTAGTATCTGCATGCTTGTTGTTGTAGGAAAGCCTCTGTATCTGTTGTTGTAGTAATGATAAATAAAGTTGGTAACCTCGGGGTTCATCCATGAAACCTGTGCGACATGAAATCTATAGGATCTTGTAGCTAGCTGCTTTATGAAAATGTCAACTGCTTGCCTGTCTCTGGGTTCAATACCGTGTATTGGGTTGGAAGAAATTGTAGGCGGGTGGCAGCCCCTGTATTGTGACCCAACTCATTGATAACCGACCCGAAAACAGTCAGGTGGTTGCTGAAAAGTGCCAGGTGGTGCACCCAACTAAAAAGGGCTTGGAAGAACACGGAGATATATAAAATACATATAATCGATATATAGTATACACACAGTACATTAAGTATTGTTACCCTAGGACAGCAAATGTATTTCTGCATAAAGTAAAAGACAGCAGGGAGAAGCCTGAGAAAAAGACAAATGCAACCCCCACATCTATGGACTTGTATGTTGGTATACATTTGATTTGAGTTTTGATACACATGAAGCCTCCGTCATAAAAATCCCAGCAGTGCAAGCACAAAGAACATGCACATCTTTAGTTTATTATTATTACACAGTATTTATATAGCACCAACATATTACACAGTGCTGTACAAAGTCCATTGTCATGTAACTAGCTGTCCCTCAAAGGAGCTCACAAACTAATGTCCCTACCATAGTCATATGTCTTTATTACAGTCTAAGGTCAATTTTTCGCGGGTAACCAATTAATCTAACTGCATGTTTTTGGGATGTGGGGAGAAACCGGAGTACTTGGAGGAAACCCACACAAACACGGGGAGAACCTGCAAACTCCATGCAGATAGTGTGCTGGCCGAGATTCGAACCTGGGACCTAGCGCTGCAAAGGCCAGAGTGCTAACTACTGAGTCAACGTGCTGCCCGATTTAACAATTCCTGCTGAGTGTACGCTGTCTGTATATATGCAGGAAGAAATCAAAGTGAATAGAATCACATCCTGATTGGTGCATGTAACATTTGGGTTTGTGTGATATACCAGCCAGAACACATTCTTTCATACCATCGACTGGGAAATACCTAATATGCACTCTGTAGATATAGACCCATCTTTCTTGATCGTTTTTTTTTTTTTTTATTATGAGGAACCCCTGAAATAACTGCCGGCCGGGTCGTAGGTGACCTCCCTATAATTACTATATACACAGCTCACAGTACCCAATACAGATAGCCAAAAAGACTATTAGTATCAGTGCTAACGGACCTAAGAAGCAAGAACTTTTCATTGCTCAAGAAACCAGCAACCTCTGGAAGGACCCTGATTGAGAAATACTGATATATGTTAAAGGTTAGATATATCTGTGTTCTCTCAATCTTCTTATCACCCGGCCACTTATCAGTAACCACCCAAGTGTTTTAGGATGGTTGGGTCACAATATAGGGGCTGTTACCCACTTACAATTTCACCCCACCTGCCTTAAAAAAAATCTGGGTTCAACACTGTTCTATTGTTTGCAGCGTCTCCTCGGAGGTCACATGACCTTTGTGGTTTATGTATTTCCACATTGTATCACATTGTCTCTGATAACTGCACATCATTCATACAAGTGGTTATGAATAGATTGTTTCCTGCTCCAGACCTGAATGTTTGTGCAGGAATTTATCATATGACAGGATTGTCTGTTTTAGTACCTGGTGGTTTAAAGCCTGCTGCTTATGTTTACATAGATTATTGTCATTCATATTTCTTTGTGTGCACATGTAGTGTTTTCTTTACATTTTTTTATACTTCCTTTTCTCCAATTTTATTTTCTTCTTTTCGAAAACAAACATTTATTTTATGGTATTCGGAAAATCCCTATAATCTTTCTTTGTTCTGTGTGGTTTTTTTTGGCTGACCACATTAATTATAACATTGATGCCAAGCATAGATGACATTTGTGTAGTCAGCATTCCTGTCTGCTTTTGACTGGGATCCAGGGTGATGCAGACGCTTTGGCTGTTAACAGATTGTTGGAGAGGTGTCAGGAAAGAAGGGCTGGATAGGGCAGGGTTAGACATTTTATTTCATTGCAGTTCAAAGGTTTATCACCAACATGTACATTCTTACACAATCTTTTATTAGTGAGGTGTTGTCCTTTGAGAAGTGATGTAGTGGTTGGTACTAGAAGCACCGTTATTTGCTCCACCACATTATATGAATAGCTGAAGCATAGCATTTAATCTGTCCAGAAATTGTGTAAGAGACACATGACAATGGTCAGTAGTATCAATAGGATAGAAGCTCTCACCTTGAGAATCAATACGCTTACTGTCTATGACGTAAAATACTTAAACTTTAACCGGGAGTGTGAGATTCTTTCAGGAACAGATGTGTGTGGTCCTGGGAAATCAGGTGCAGAGGTCACCTTACTAGAGAAAGAGGTTAAGGTGATGGAAATTCAACCCACTGACATTTTCTTTTAAGTTTTTCAAAGCCCTATTTACCTAAAAACAAATAACAGATCATGACAGTGTCTCCATTTTCTTCAGCCTGCATTCCTCTGGAAAGTTTTACTTTATTCATCAGTAGTTTCCAGCTTCCTTTATCACCCGACACCCAGTCTAAATTTTAATTTATTTTATTTTCCGTTTTAATTATGGTACAAAGAGAATCAGAAACGGAGCAATACTGAAAGTAATGTCCATATCAAATGCTACAAATCGGGCAAGAGTATAAATGCATATAAACCTTTTCCAACAGAAAAACAAGAGTATTATAACATTGTATCAAATCGAAAAATGAAACTCTAAACCTCATATGCAAACTGACCTACTGTCATGTTCCTTCTGTTAAAAGCTGACCACAGGACTTCCCCTTTGTCTAAAAAGTTGACAAGTGATAAAAATATGAATAAACAATCTTTTAGATCTGAAAACAACATTGTAGTGCAAAGTCCTGCCTGGTGATATGTTAATCAGGTAAATGCTCACATCATGCAAATCATATCAGAAGTTTGGTCACTTTGATGTGGGTCTGAACTTAAAAAGTGAAGTTTGTGCATAAGTCGTGAACATTTGTTTTAAATTAATTCATAATAATAGCAGAATCCACATAGGTTTACATCTGCTGTGTGAGATCTAAGGTATTAGAAAATTAGCAGTGCGATATTGTGATGTCAATACTGTGATCACTGTTCTTCTTGCTGGAGAGGAAGCTATACCTAAGCACTTGCAGTGCAAGGATTACTCTGCTTCTGTCTTAATCAACCTGTGTTTCTTTCACCTTATCCTCTGCTTCTTGAATTTTTCCTCAACAGATCTCAGCAGCCAGGTCTGACATAAGAAAGTGAAGCCAGATTGGGGACTGGCAGTGGCATGGCTTATGGATAGCCAGGGAATATCACGCTGGGAAATGTTGCGTTGCACAGTGTGAGGTTATGGTTTTGACAGCAAGGGGCTTGCTTTGAGCCTCTTTCAGTCATTAAAACTAGGGGGAGGTCATGGCTGAAAACTGAGATCCAGGGAGTGGTAGATATAGGCATGCTTTGCATTGGCACAGCGTCCTGTATCTTCAAAGCAGTAGCTCATGTGCACAATAAAACCATGCCAGCTTTGTCTGCCTGTTCATGCTTGGCATGTCGGCATCAAAAACGAGACAGAGGAATTCTGGCCACATCACTAGGTCTATTAGAAAAAAAGGACAAAGTGAAAGGCCTAAAACAGTACACATGCAGAAAGATTTATGCTATATTCATTTTTAGATTAATACACATAAAGAATGACTTTAGGGATTATAAGAAAAGAAAAAAAGAGGCAGAGGAGTTTTTTTTGTGGCCATAAATAGTACTTTTTTATATTAGTATTAGAAGTGTTCATACTAGAAAATAGGTGGAAGAGGTGAAATGTGTCGGGATTAGAGACATCACCTTTACTCCAGTCAAAGCTAGGAGTTCTATGTCTAGACTTAAGCTGCGTACACACTTGCAATTTTTGTCGTTGGAAAGGATCTTTCACGATCCTTTCCAACGACAAGGGGCTGCAAGATGCATGAACGATGCTGTACATACAGCACCGTTCATGCTCTATGGAGAGGGGAGGGGGGAGAGCGACGGAGCGGCACCCTGCTGCGCGCTCTCCCCTTCCCTTTCATTACGATCGGCTGTCGTCCATCGTCCGTGGATCCGGCAGGTCGGTCGTCCGGACGATGGACGACACCGACTGTACACACGGAAGATTTTCGCCCGATAATTGGCCGATGCCGATTATCGGGCGATAAAAATCAGACGTGTGTACGTAGCTTAAATCTGTGTAGTTTGTTCACAATCTGGATCTGAATGATTGCTACGTATAAAACTATGATTTATCTCTTTATTTTCTAGTATGAGCATTTCTAATACTAGAATCTGTGTTATGATATTTAGGTTTGTATACACACCTTATATTATTATGTTGTTTGAGTAATTGCACTTTTTAATTACTTGACCAATTTTTCTAGTACTGTTTTTGGACACAAAAAAAACCCTCTGCCTCTTCTTTCTTTCATTATAATTCATCACTTAGGGGGCGGCCTTATCCTATAAGGGAATACTTTAACCTACTTTCATGGGTGTCCTTAGGGAAAAATCATCCAATCAATGTCTCTTAAATATAGATTCTGCTTTCTTATTGCCGGATTTATGATTATTATTATTTTTACACAGTATATAGCCCTGACATATTATGCAGCGCCGTAGAAAGTCCGTAGTCATGATACTATCTGTCCCTCAAAGGGGCTCACAATCTAATGTCCCTACCATAGTCATATGTCTTTAATACAGTCTAAGGTCAATTTTTGGGTAAGCCAATTAACCTAACTGCATGTTTTTGGGATGTGGGAGGAAAACCGGAGTACCTGGGGGAAACCCACACAAACACGGGGAGAACCTGCAAACTCCATGCAGATAGTGTCCTGGCCGAGAATTCGAACCTGGGACCTAGCGCTGGAAAGGCCAGAGTGCTAACTACTGAGCCATCATGCTGCCCTAAATGTTCCATGTTTACATACATTTTTAAAAGGGCTTCTTCCTCTACGTGGGCATATAATTCCTAACTGAATCTTGTGATGGGCTGAGGCACTAATCCATAAAACAGGTGTGTTCTTGTCCTTCATTGTTCATCACACGTATATCCCGCAGCTATGTTCTGTGCATGTATTGTGCTATATCCTGGTGACAAATGAAATCTGAGATGTGATGTCTATTAAGGAAATGATACTGAACCTCACAGGATTTTTATTTTTTTCATTAAAGGAAGCTTTGTCAGAGGCTGAAGGAAAGCCTCCAGTCATGTTTTTGTTGGTCACATCCTTTAACCCTTGCTGATAAGGGATGGAAAATGTATTGCATGATAAAAATAATTTCCATTTTGGAAATATGAATATCTGCTTACATTTGCTGCATTTGATTTTGTCTTTATTACTCTGGACAATAAATTGTTTTTTTTATTATTATTAACAGTAATTATATAGTGCTAACATATTACGCAGCGTTGTACATTAAATAAGGGTTGCAAACCACAGACAGATACAGACTGTGACACAGCAGGACAGGACCCTGTCCCAAAGGGCTTACGATCTATATTGGTCAAAGTTTAATTAAATTATGTCCTGCTAGTTGGGACCTTTTGATACATACTGTATGTTTTCTATTCTGCTAACCTCACTAACTCCATTGTTTTTTTCCCCCAATAAAATCACATTATTTTATATTTTCATTGTTTATCATGTCGCCTTCTTTATAGCGACATACTTGCAGTAATGGAGGTTTTGGCTTGGAGCGCAGATTGGGCCATGAAAGTGGAGCTCTGTACACTGATGCCAAGGCTGGGTTATCACTCATGGGGCTCCAGAGAAGGTTGTTGTAAAATACAATGCTGAAGAATGCCATAAAAACCTTTCCTATCAACATTGGGAAGTTGGCTTTTTTTAGTTTCTTGTTTGATGTTATCTGAGATATAACTACCCTGGGATGGGGGTCTGTAGAAATATAATATCTTGTTATATTGGGAGTTTTGTCAGATTTGGTAGCTGCTATGTGCTTGTGGGGCATTATCAGCAAACAGCTGTCAGGGGAGATTGGTAAACTGGTAAATATAAAACTTTTTTTTAAGTTGTTGTCCTTTTTGTCCAGTAACTACAGCATTCTCCCCAGCCCCTTTTAGCAAGGCGCACAAGCCTGGCACTTTTCAGCTTTCACTTTTTGCAACCACCCGGCTGTTTTTTTAGTGGTTACTAACTAGAAGGGTCACAATACAGCCTGCATTTTCTTCCCACCCACCCTAAAAAAAATTCTAAGTTGAACACTGAACTACAAATACAGTAAATCTACAAAGCAGTCAGGATGACTGTGGGCCCCTGAATACACAAACAGGCTATGATCCTGCCAGATTAATGAAGTTTCTCATCCATTCTCTCGTTGCTTTCCAGTGTGAAACACTAATATTGGAATTGCACGTCAGAAGTTAGAATATGAGCATGTATGTACATGCATTGGTCAATCTGTCAATAGAAAAATCTTAAAAAGTCTAATGCAAGGTTTAACAGAAACAGACATGTAATATCTGTGGTCAGATTTATTCTTAATTGGTATTTAAATCCCTTACATGTGTTACCAGTATTTATATAGTGCTGACATATTACACATCCCTTTATAGTTCAATTAGTCTTTATTGAAACTTTAAGTCATAATTACAGACATATAGGTTTGAGATAGGAAAAAAAGGACACACAGAAGAAACAACAACAACAAAAAAAGATTAAAATAAAAAAATTAGATCAGAACAGGGGAACAGAACCAGGAAATGTATGCATCCCTTAAAAAAGTCGATAGTGGTGTCACTAGCGGCCCCTCAAAGTCATGTCAATAATGCAGTCTAAGGTCAGTCTTGGGGGAAGCCAATTATCCTAACTGCATGTTTATGGAATGTGGAAGCAAACCGGAGTACCTGGGGGAAACCCATGCAAACTACATGCAGATACTGCACTGGCTGATATTCGAACATGGGACCTAGTACTGCAAGGGCCGGATTGCTAACATCTGAGCCACATTGAATATGTACTCCTAGCTTTCTAACCTTCTGATCTCCAATGTAAGCACAGAGCAGGTACATAGGGGGAGCTAGGATTGCTAAGACCCGACTTGAATTTCTATTGTAAACGGAGCATGTGTCGCTCCACAGTCCTGCAGCTACTGAGATCAGTGGGGGCTTGTTTTGCTTGTTTTGGCACTGGTTCACGGATATAAGACCGCAGCACATGCGATAATCTTTTGCAAAGCACCATGGCACATTATAGGGTATTGTCACCAAGATCCTTAACAGTATAGTAATGGTCTCTGAAATGATTTGTAAAAGCATAAAGTTCAAGTATGATCTCACTCTAAATAGTGATTGGCCTTGAAATGCTAGTTCGGTGCTTTACTAGAGAAAATGATAGATCGGGTTTGTTCTGAGCATACAGACCCTTTGAAACTGATGGAGAGAATATCTGTACATACCAGCTCCTTTCCTAATATTTAAATAACTAATTTGATTGAAGCATAGCAAATATATAATTGTATTTAATGTCTGGATTTATTTTCTCATTTGCTTGCACTTGCATATTTTTTTTAATGGGTTTTACCTAGGAGTCTTAAAGCTTTTACATGTTAATTTGTTTGGGGACTTTGTCTTGATAAGAAGTATATGGGCAGCACAATATACCATCTTCAAAAACCAATAATGAGGCATATAAGTGGAAGTGATTAAGGAACCTGCTTATAAATTAGAAAACTAATGTGCACCTATTCTATATCCTTGCCGAAATGCTTAATAATTATTTGAAGAGTGTCCAAGCTGCGCACATGTATCTGATGTGACCTGCAGTAGTAATGTGAGGCCGTCTTCATAACATTCTGCTAGCAGGGCACTTTGAGACCTATTAAGAGATGACATCCCATAAATCCAATACACCACATTCTCTACAGAGAGGATGAAATGTGAAGCTTTTATTGATCTTCTCTATCTCCAGCCTGCCTCCAGAAGGCTCGTTCTGTGTGATGATTCAGTCAAAGTATAGAACATTTACAGGAGCTTCATACAAATTTATCAGTGTAGAAGAACCTGGATAACGTGTGATGGTGATGTTTATTATATATTCCTAAACAGATCTACAACAAAGTGTCAAACAGTGCAGCCATTACATTCTTTCAGTTTAGATCTATGACAGAACAGATGTTATGTGGTATTGTGAGTTTCTTAGTTTTTTGTTTTTTGTCTAATATTCTAGTGGTTCCATCACTTTTACAGATATAAGACGAGAGGAAGATTAAACAAATTCTTTGTAAATTATAGCTTGGTTGTTGTGGATAAAGCAGTGTTCACAATTTCCGTGAAGTTGCAGTGCAGTTACCACTTCCTCATACCAAGGAACCACTGTCTCTGGGGAGATGCTGCATGTTACTTTTCCTGGCGGCAGCTCCAAAGAGAATAATCGGGGCAGTACCAGTACCACTCACTGCTGCCTGTTGTCAAAAGTGCTGCGGAGTGACCTATCGATCTCAAAGGTGCTCTGAACTCGCCCTAGAGCTACGTACACACGTCAGATGATTCTCGTCCGAGAATGGTGTTGTAGGAGAATCTGAGGTGTGTACAGCGCTCATCTGACGTCGTTTATAGATCCCTCCTGGCGGATCCACGAGCAATTGTAGTACAAGTCAAGGGGAGAGAGTACAGTGCTCATGCAGTCTTTTGTCATTGGAAAGGATCTTTTACAATCATTTAACATGTGTACGAAGCCATACATTTCCATGTTTATGGTATTAATGAGCATCACGTGTAACTTATTTCTATTTGCTGTTTTGCTAGTAGCAAAAAAAAAAAAAAAAAAAATCACTGGGCTGAATCACTGTACAATTAATATTTTCCTTTCTGGGAGGTGGTAAACAATATATATTGGATTCAATTACATCACACGGGGACACACTGTCTGTAAATCAATGTTTGCATTGTTTAGTGAAAAGTGCAATCTTCATATGTGGCCTTTCTGTGTTCATAGGACAACAGATCTAGCCGAGGCTCTGGATGCAGGAGGCTGTGACCTGGAAACTGCAAGAAACATTATTCAACGACGACCAGTTCCTTCAGATCTCAGGGCAAAAGTCTGGAAGGTACACATTGAATACTAATGTACTATGCATCAAATAAAATCCTGCAGAGATTGTTTTTTCTCTTTGAATATATAATATTAATGCGTTAAGTTTTCATATTTAAATAAAAAATCATGTACATTGCTTCTAAATTCTAAACTTGCCCCTCCCTAGGTGCTTGCAGATTTGACCCAACAATGCAGTAGCTGAACTGCTTACCTATGTGCAGTTTCAGGTCTGTCTATTTGTCAGCTGCTTGAACTTTTCTAGCTTTTTTGAGCTAGCAGCTAATATGCGAGACCAGATCTGTGTTGGGCTTCTTATTCATTTTGGAGCTTTCAGTGTCTCATGATAAGTTAATAAAACAAAGCTCAAGTTTTATCTCTAGCAACCTGTACTCCTTAATGTTAGTTTGTGATTGATTTTCTTTCTTGGAATTGCCATACATACATTTTTCATCTCTGTTTCCTGCACTCACCCTGCAGTGCCCCATGCTAACTCACAGCCCAGTCTCTCCCACAAGCATTCTCAATCAAAATGTATTACAGGGTGGCAGAGAGATTATGTGAGACTAATTTTGTTACTAAGTGCACTAGATCTGATAATCGTGTCTGTTGGACTAAGCAACCATGAGTGCACCCTACATAACTGCTGTAACAGAAAAGTAGGGGTTAGACTCAAAAAATGGAAGTTGTTGATGATGATAATATTATTTATATTATTAATAATAATCAGGATTTATATATCGCCAACATATTACGCAGCACTGTACATTTAATAGGGGTTAGTGAAGATATGCTTTCTGTGAATGCATAAATGTGCATCTGTTTCTGTGAATTTGACTGGGATTTAAAGAAGACCTAATTCACATAAAATATGAGACCTCTCCTATCTCACCCTTGCTGCCATGTGAACTAATCAGCAAGAAAACCTTTGAATATTTACCTTGCAGCAGGACTTCATGTATCAGCCTTGCAGATTGCCACCAGCTCAAGTTATGTAAGTGTGTGATCTGCGTAATCGGTGCATTATGCTAAGTTTATTTGAAGTTAACATAGATTCATTTTGTTTTCTGCAACAGGATTTCTAATTAAAGGCAGCCAATCATAAACAAGAAATTTGTTACACCATGTTTTTAGTCTCTGGGGGGAAAGTATTGCTGATTAAACCTGTAGTGCAAGGTTATGAATAGGACATCTACAGTGTCCACAAGAGAGTAATAAAATGTTTCTAATCCTTGCTTGCTTTAGAGTAAACTATTCATCAAATGTATTAATTATTGTTATCATGTTGTTAGTTTTTGATTTGTGATTTATATGTATTTTATTCTGACAGATTGCACTTAACGTGGCAGGAAAAGGAGACAGTCTAGCATCCTGGGATGATTCTCTAGATCTTCCAGAACAGCCAATAATTCACAGAGCTTGCCAAAATCTCATAGGTATGACTACAAATGGGATTGTTATAATTCAGACATTAGTATAAAATATACATTTTTCATATTATTTTTCTCACATACACTGGTAAGCCAAATCATTAAAACCTGCTTAATTTTATTTAAATCCCCCTTGTGCTGCTGGAACATTTCTGACTATGAATTTTACAGGACCGCTGGTGTCTCGAGGCTTCTGGACACCAAGACATTAACAGTCTTTTATGTCACAATGACTTTGCCAGCCTACCTTTTCTTATAGTGCTGCAAGTTTTGGCACTGGTTCATGGATATAAGACTGCAGCACATGCTGCAGTCTTATATCCATGAACAGCCACCCACATGATCTACCAGTAAACAATAACTAGCCAGGCCATCTTCTTCCATTGCCTTGTGGTCCAGTTATGATGCTCATATGCCTATTGTGAGCATTTTCGCATTAGACAGCTCAGCAGAACCTTCTGATTGGCCTGCACCTACACAACCTTATAGACAGCAAGCTGTGGTGCAGTGTTCTGACATCTTTCTGTCATGGCCAGCATTTTATTTTATTCACCTTATCTGTCAGCAGGTATTATACTTTGGCTGATCGGTGTATATAGTATATATTTTTTTTTTTTTACGAGATTATCAAACATATGCTATAAAAATAAAGCAAAATGTGGCTGGGTGCATTGACCACAGCCAACAACCATTATCCGTTGATATTGAAGGTTGGAATGTAGGTTACTGTGAGCTTACTGTCCATTCTTCAACATCTTTAAAACGCCAAAAATAAACATTTTGTCTGATTTACAGCGGAGAAATAAGTATTGAACACGTCAATTTTTTTTGGTAAATATATTTCTAATGGAGCTATTGGCACTTTGAAGCCTTACACCATGATGTTCCCACCTCCAAACTTCACTGTTGGTATGGTGTTTTTTTTTTTTGGGTCATGTGCAGAGTCATTCATCCTCCAAACTTGGTGAGTGCAATTACATACAAAGATTCGCATTTTTGGTTCCATCTGATCAGTATATAATTTTCTAGTATTTTATTGGCTTTTTCAAATATTGTGCACAAACAAACATACTTTTTCTTCAGCAGTGGACTCTTGCGCGGTAAGCGTGCATAGCACAAGGCCCTGTGGGTGGAGCTTATTACTTATTTTCTTTGAAACAACTGAACCTGCCATTTCCAGGTCTTTCTGAAGCTCTCTGTGAGTGATCCTTGGCTCTTGGACAACTCTTTTGACTCCTCTGTCAGAAATCTTGTAAGGAGCACTGGGTTGTGGCCGGTTTAGGGTGAAATGATAAGCCATCAATTTGGATGAAACCAGCTGATAATAATTTGCACTGATAGGGGCCGAATTGTTTTCCAAATACTGAGAGATTCAGCAGTTTCCTTGGGTTTCCATGCCATTTTGCACCTCCTATTCATGTGTTCAATACTGATTTTCCCTGTGCCATTCCATTTTATTACATATGACTTAATTTAAAGACATATTTGTTTTTATTTCTTTATGTGGATTGCTTGGGTTGTTACTGACATCTAGTGTAACTTTCATGTCACTAGCCCCATTAAAAGTATATTTACCTAAAAAAAATGTTGAGCCCCCCCCCGTTTATTCCTTTATCAGTCCTTAACTGCTAATATAATCTTGTGTTACGTTTGTGTTTAGACCAGCTTTCTATGCCGGAAGACAGGAAAACATCAGTCCTTCAGGATATTGAATCTGTTGTCACATTTTACTGTAAATCCCGAAATGTCAAATATCATGAAGATGTCAGCTGGATTCACCTCTTGAAACCACTGGTAGACCTCAATTTACCACGCAGCGACTTATATAATTGCTTCTATGCAATAATGAATAAGTTTATTCCCAGGTACTGAGTTTTTTTTTCTAACCTTAACTAACAATTCTCTCTGCTAATGTATATATTGTCATGTAATTAGATTTGTGCTTCATGTGCATACTATCATATCAAGCAGACCATTATGTAAAATGAAAATCTAAAAATTAAATATAATAATATTGTAATTGACCTTTTCTATAACTATGTATAAATCTCTATTTACATTTGTTTTCATTATACAGCAGTGTTCTTTTAACCCTTGAACTCCAGTCATGAGGTTTGCATATTCTTTAGCCAAGTTGCGGTCATCAACACTGTTTGATGTTCAGCATTTTAAAATGATCTGTCTGCCTTACTGCAAGGCATGTTAACATTCAAATTGCAACACATTTACACACCACAATTCAGTGGACAGGCCTGAAGCAGCCCCTTAGGAGCTTAGAACCAGCTGGGGGTAATACCTAATGTCAGCTTGGAGGAAGTTGAGGTTTTTTTTGCACATCTTGGACCTTAGGTAAAATCAGACAAACAAAAGGTGCAAGTTATGGATTGATAAGGATACGTGTCTGCATTTTAGGTTAAGTTCACTTTACCAGATATAGTGAAACCTGTTAAATCTAGACTTTTCCAATCTATACATGCAGTCTATAAAGAAATCAGTACTCTGATTCACCATCTTCATTATTAGCAGTTCTTTGTACAATCATATACAACATTTACCAAAAAAAGAAGTTTCCCTCCTCAAGGGAAATGTAGCTCATTAGCGTTCTAGCTAAACTAATACGGATGACCTATTTTTCTACAATGGAGATGTTGAAGCACAGTCCCAGTACAATTATAGGTATAGTAAATCTAACAAACTATCAGTAGAAAGTCTTGGTTTCCCTAGTTTAAAAGAAGTGAATAATAATAGCAGGAAGCTTGAGTTCTGTAAGTAAAGATCTCGATTAGCCATGGCTCATAAGAGAGAAAAAACTTGCCAGGCCTTATCTTTCGCTGCTGTATTTGAGCATCTGACATCTAAATCCTATTATGCATACACTTTTCCTCCCTGATTAAACTAATAAAACATTAACTTTTTCAATGTGGCTTTGGGTATTTCTTATCAAAATTACAAGGGAACATGTATAAAGACTTGTCCACAGGTTACAATATAGACAACATCACATAACCACAACAATTATCTATCTTTTTGTGGATTTTACTTGTGGTCCTGGTCCTTGATATGGTGACTTGATATGTCCTGCTTAATACCACAGAAAATGTTTTTTTTTTTGTTTTAATATTAAAGCCCATGTCTATGGAAGACAAAGGGACTTCGCTCAGTTCTACAGAGAAAATTATATTCTGTCTAGGCAATATTAAAGTTAAGTTGCGATAGACCATGAGGTTGTATTGTGGTTACCACATTGCAACTGCATACACAAGCCATTTGCAAATACTCAAACACCCAGCATATGCAACTGCTTACCAGTGGAAGCGAAAGTAGCTGTATTACTTTATTTTTATTTCTACCATTTACCAATTTATACAAAAATATTCCTAGCTCAATAATACAAACTTTTCATTTTTTTATAGTTAAACTAACCTTTCTCCCTATAACATTTCTATTGTGTTGCGCTTTCAGCAAGCCATAAACGCATAGTAGAAAGTATTCTCATCCTGAGTTGGCTTAAAATCTATTGTTTGGCTTTCATCACAGTCGCTGAACCTTGCTCTGACCGTTCAGTACATTGATGCAATGCTGCTCTTAGCACAGCTTTTCTTCAACCGGATCCATTTTAAGTAAAGTTCTGAGGCTGTCCAGGATTAGTGGCAAAGGACTTCTCAAGCTTTAAAGAACTGCATTAGACTTTATCTGTCTAATCTGCCCTGTCGTATTACGTCATTGGAATCTTAGAAAGACTTTCCCTGTGGGAACAAGGTTACATGGTGGTGTTTCCATGCCTCAGCCCTCTACATGTGAATGTAAAAGCTTAACTTCTGCACATAACCTTTTATTCTTAGTCTAAACAAAACAGTCCAACTTTGCCGTGTGTCTTTTCTTCTTCATAAAGCAAGAGATGTGTCTCCTGTTATGTTGTGTAAACCCTGTTATCACTGTACAGATGATAGGACAGGAATCATTAACAATCTTTCTTTTTTTGAACTCCTCCCCCCCATCCGATTAAAAGCACATTGGAGCAGAACTGTTTATTGTGCTTTTCTTAATAGCCCTCGATTGAGGATATTATCCTGCTTTTTATTTTTTTGGGGGGCTTTTCTTTAATTACTTGCGAGTAGTTAAATAATACCATTAGTTACATGGCTGATTTTGAGGTATAAATGTTATTAATTCCCTTTTTTATTCTGAGCTTTTGTTCCTATAAACAAAACTAAAGCCATGATTATCACCTTTTCCTAGCTGGTATTTAGGAACTGCAAATACATTCCCTCTATATAAAGGAGAGAATGGGGGCTTGCAGTCCAGATCAGGAGAACAACCCAGACTAACTCCTCTTGTCAATTAGATATAACACAGTGAGTGAGCATTGTCCTCTTAGAATAGGATGTGTTACTGAAGTTAAAAAAAAAAAAAAGGTAAAATGCCCCCAAAGAGTTCCAGTCCCGCCTAGTCATTTTAAGGACTATTGAGCAGCAAATTATTACATTTTTGTTTAGTTACCTTTTTAAAGAATACCCTTTGTGACAGGTGCATGTAGACTTCCATTCCTTACCTATTCTTCTTAAGCTAGTTTTACAGCTGTCTGGCTGATGCTTTGGTTTTATTGCCTTAAGTCACTTATCAGGGTTGACTTTTCCCTGATTACTAAAAGCTATAAAATTGTTCAGAAACTACAATGTATACCTGCTTTTAGTTAGGACATGTTAGAAAAAAATATTTGGCTCTAGCCAACCAAATTCCTTAAAGTAAATATCTTTTGTTATGCCATTCCATTGTTCCATAGTTTTTCTTTTTTCAAATGTTAGTATTTTATGAACTTTATGAATTTTATGATTTTGTGAACATTGCAGGATACATGTATGATATGTAACAAGTTATACTTCAATTAGGACATGCAATGCTGAATTAATATGTGATAACCTTTTAATTTTTGGCTTTAGGGATTGTTGCAAGAAAGGAAAACCATTTCACCTATTTCGACTGCTTCTTCAGTACCATGAGCCAGAGCTCTGTTCTTTCCTAGACACCAAGAAAATCACACCTGACCTTTACGCTCTTAACTGGGTAACTGCTTTTTTTTTTTTTTTCCCCCCTGCAAAGATAAATATATTGTATGTGTCCCCTAAATGCAGTTGGACTGATTTGCCAAGGTCTAAATAAGAGACATTTATTTTAAACCTTGCATGCGGTTTTTGACGAGCCCAGTCTATGCTGCATTTACTTTGGAACCAAAAAATGTAACCTATCAAATTACCTCCCCTGTGTACGGACAAACTTCTATGAACATAGAAGACTTTATATAACAAATTTTTTAGTCCATATAGCAAAGCTTAACAGTGGGTCCATCCAAGAATCATATTTTAGTCACACATCCTGGTGGGCTAAAATTTTCTGTATAATCCATCAGAAATATCTCCCAAGCATTAATCTTGATTCTGTCCAGCCTGGGAGTTTTGGGGGTTCTCGCCCACAGTTGGATGTTCCACTATCAGTTTTAGTGTTTATAATATGAAATCCCTCCCTTAACATTAAAATATAATTTTAAATGATCAGACAAACTAGAGTACTTTGTCTAGACCATGACCCAGAAACTAAATTTTCTGCAAACATGTATTTTATGTTTATGCTATCTTGGGGTAACAACTGTCTACCGAATGTGCGCATGTGTCACCCTGTCACATACTACCCTGATTAAGGGTACAACTACCTATGCTGGCACACATTGGATTGGCATAGTCCGTTTTTGTCACTGTCAGTAAACCTTTCCAGAGCAATGGTGTGTAGCCAACCCTATTTTTACCCTAAAGATAGGGGAAAACTTTTTTTTTTCTTTTAAATTGTAATTTTTTAGGATCCCCAGTGCTTCAAAAAGGTAAATGTCACCCAGTTAGGATTTACTTTAAAAATGGTTTCTAAATGTCACTGTGTAAAATACTGAAGGTACATTTTTCCAGATTGAAGATTTTACCCTCTCTCCGCTTTTTGTTTTTCAGATTGGAAGCCTGTTCGCATATCACTGCCCAGTGGAAGTCACTCAAGCAATTTGGGACAGTTATTTACAGCAGGCAGATCCATTCTTTATGTATTTCTTGATGCTGATAATGCTCGTCAATATAAAGTGAGTACACAGGCTGAGGATCTGATGTGTAGAAGATTTGAGTCTGTTTTTCACTAATGGGCTTTTATGTCTTTTCAGAGATACCGTTCTGGCAGAAGAAATGGAAAGTAAAGAAGAGCTTATAAGTAAGAACCTGACCACTAATGTATTTTTGAAACATAAATATTTCATGTTTCTATGACGATATGACAAAGCACTATTGATGTCTCGGCTGTATGTGATGCTTTACTAAAAAGTTGGGGGGAATGCTTACAGCACACACGGTGATCGAATAGTGAAAAGGGGATGGTAGTGTATCATTTTCAAGGGAGAAAAATGTGCTGATTACCTCTTTAAAAATGTTGGTCAGTCAGTCGGCCTTAAAATTTCCAAACCACAAATAAAAATTTAAAAAAATAATCTTAGGAATAACTTCTGAACTTGCTTTTGTTCTGTGACTAAAAAAGTAATAGCACCACTACATCAGTTTCTAAAAAGCTAGAATTTTCCAGAAGATTGGTTTGCAGTGCCAATTTCTCTATTTCTGTTGATGCGGGTTTCTGATTGAATAAAGAATTGCCCTGTTATACAGAGATCTGGAAGGTCTCTCTGTGCAGTACGTGTCTGTTGAAACACCTGCTTTTATTTATATGAGCTATTATCAGCCTAGTAATGGCCATGGGCATCTTTCTGGGGAAAAAGTTGAAGCATGTGTAAATCATAGAATAGGAAAAATGTGTCACTTTAAATTGTGTAGCCTTTTCCATTCAGTATGTCAAAACATCAGTGTACTCTATCCCACATCCAGCTGTCCTGTAACAATCCTATATGATCATGCAAGATTTAGTCTTTTAGAAAGTGAGGATTAAAGTGAATATGTAGTCATTGTAATTAGAGTAAAGCATCTATAGGAAAGTGTATCAGGCAACTATCACAACCTAATTTTTTTTGTTTTATTTTTTCTACGTTCCTACAGAATTTCTAGAAAGTCCTCCAACACATCTAGAGGTTGGTGACATTGAGGACCTGTTTAGTTTAGCCCACCATTACTACAATAAAACTCCTGTGTCTTTCCGAAAGGTGAGTAGTTGCTGCCCGTTTACTTTGCTTGCAAAGACAGTGTTTTTTCTCTAGGTCTTTTGGGAAGTTTACTTTCCTGCCATCGCTCCTGGTCCGGTTGACTTTGGTGCTGAATTGTTATTTCTCCAAATACCTGTGACCACTTTACCAATCAGGTCTTTCCTAACCATCCTTTGCCAGGTTCTTACCAGTGTAAAAAGCAAAAACTTGTTCTGTCTGTTGCACTAAGCTCTGCATATAAACTGTCTTTAAACTAAGGGCAGAGACGTACCCCTACACCAGAAAGGACAAAAAAGGATTCTCTTTTTGGTAGTAAGGCATCAAGCAGTTGCAAATCTTCAAGTGGCTGCCTTGAAAATATTTTTACTTTGAAAGTGTGCGAAGCTTAGAGAGAAGGTTATTGTTGACCTAAAACAAGTTGTTAGTAGTCTTTAGTTGACTAAAGGCCAACAGCCAGCACTCCTATGCAACATGTGTCAAACCCTTAGGAACATAACCGATGGGAGCTTTGTGAAAACTAATCAAAGCTTGTAAAATGTAAATATTTGCTGTACACCTTACTCTTCAGACCTAATTTGCAAACTGAAGTCTGTGTGAACTAGTAACACAACTAGGCCTTACTCTGTACATGCCTTTAAATGTTATAGTTCATGTTTTTTCTTGATAGGAAAACCAGAGCCTGTTTGGCAGCAGCTTAATTGCTCTGAAAGATGACACGGATCTTAGTCAGGCTCTTTGTTTGGCTGTTTCTGTATCAGAAATTCTTCAAGCAAATCAGCAAGAGGTTAGTATGTGCTATTTTTAAATGATGCCTATTACTGCTGCCCTTTCCCAGGTCATTGCAAGAACACTTATGCACCGTCAATACATTACATGTGTTTGCAAAAAAGTGTTTGTTTGTGTTTACTAAATATGAAAGTCTAAAAAACAATCTATTGACCAGTGACTGAGGTCTTCCTGACTCTAACTGAATAAAGGGCATACGATTAACAATACAATCATTACACACTCTAAAATATTCAGATTTGCAATGTACAGCCTGAATTGGTTGTGATGCGGGTTCATCTGTGCACATTACTACATAGCCTGGCAAACCGAGCATACAAGCCAAGCATAGGCCACAGTAGATGGAGGGAGGATACCTCAAGTGGGAGTTATTAGGGCACTGGACTGTGGAAGTGGATGAAAGCGGAAAGTCAGCAGGTAGCAGACAGACAGTGAGCAGAGTATACTGCTGTGACACAAGTTTGTAGTACACAGTGCATTAAATGAATGCTTTGTTGTGTTTTAAGAGTGGAAGCTAGATTAAATGTTGAGTTAATGTATTTGTTAGGTGTAAGTTGTGAACGGGTTGGAGAAAGTGTTTTTCCTGTTTTTTAATTATTTTATTTATTTATTTTTGGGAAGGTTAGTTAGGAGAAATTTTTCATTGTTGCTGGTCATCTTTACTATTTACACTGATTATCAATTCTAAAAACAAGTGTATCATTCTTTATCTATTACTTCCAGTCCGAGGATTGAGAAGAGTTCAGAATTGGGGTTTAGCAAGTTCCCAGAATTAGCATGACATCGCAGTTAAACTGGATTTTGCTACCATGTCCAATCTAGTTCTATTAGGTCTGATGAAAGCTTAAAATGTGGGACATTGGGAAATAGTATGGATTGGTATGTGTGGACCCCATAACATAGTAGCAGGTTTATTACTGAAGTCTTCGTATACTTAAGCTCATAAAGATGAAAATGATAATATAGTAAAGAAATTAAAAAGCTAGAAATTCCACACTGCATCAGATTTTAGAATGCTAAATAAATCTAAACATTCTTGGATTGAAGGTGTAACCTTTACTGTAGAAGAGGGCACTGTGACTGCATTTATTTAGAGTTGCGATTTTCCACCTGTTTTATATTTAAATTATTGGATAATCTTAGGATGGAGTACGGTTCTTTGTGGTTGATTGCCGACCCGCCGAACAGTACAACTCTGGTCATCTGTCTACAGCATTTCATTTGGACTCGGATCTGGTAAGTTATAACATTAGTTGTCAACATTTTATATTTTACGGTAACGGCTGTGACATTTGTTTTGTGATCATAAATTAATGGAATTTCCATTTTGTATAAATTTGCTTTAAAATAAAGTTTTCGAATATCTGTGTCTCTCTCTCTCTCTCTCCCCCCCCTCTCTCTCTCCTCTCTCTCTCCTCTCTCTTATATATATATATATATATATATATATATATATATATATATATATATATATATATATATATATATATATATATATATATATATATATATATATATATATATATAGTATTGGATTAGACAGTCATGAGTATAATGAAAAACTGGTGTGAAAAACCTTTAGGCTTTTAGGGCTTGCGTCAATTAACAAATAAAGCACACCTTAGGTGCGTTCATCTACCATTTAGGATGTGAGCTCCTTCACCTGCTTCAAACAGTATTTTTCATTTCCTTTGACTTGTATAGAAAGAAATGCAGTTTTGATGCAAACAAATGCATATGTACAAAATCCTTGAACAAAACCCAGCAGGGTACTTTCTTAGTGGTTGACAAGTAACTAGTTATCCTATGCAGGTCACTAATGGCTTGAGAGAGCTATTTAGTTGTTTTTTTCATCTAAAAAACAATGATGTAGATGTGTTAATGCAGTGTTGTTTATCTGATAGCTGTTGTGTTTTGCAGATGCTCCAAAACCCCGGAGAGTTTGCCTTGTCGGTAAAGTCTCTGCTGGAAGCCCAGAAGCAATCCATTGAGTCTGGCTCAGTAGCTGGAGGAGAACACCTGTGCTTTATGGGCAGTGGAAGAGAAGAGGAGGACATGTATATGAATATGGTGCTTGCTCACTTCTTACAGGTAGGTGTTATCTGGAGATGGTGTTTTGCATTTTGTGTCCGGATGCATATACAATAATGGTCACATATACAATTTACATTCTACCCAGAAACTACTATGAATTTGGACTCCCCTCCTATTTTGGGGAGCTGCTTTAGTATAATGTTACATTCGCTTTACTTTTTCTGCCCTCTTTTGTCCTAGTAGAGATATGGTTTGTTCTCATTCCTGTCTTGGTAAGGTTCTCCATTCATGTAAAACTGCCACTATATATAAACCCCATCCCCTTTATCACCTGGGAAAACTGTTAATCACTAAACCAATATCCTATGCAGATGATTGCTTTAGTATTCTGTATGGCCAGCACAGATTACTGGAGAACTTCCTGCATGGAGAGCACCCACCACATAAAGTAAACAGTCTGTTTTATTTCTAGTATTTGTCAAAAGGACAAGAATGAGAGAGTTTTTGTTTTAGAGTTGCGCTTCTACTTTATGGAATAAACTTGACAAGCGTAGAGGTTGGAAAACCCCATGCTATCAGTTTAAAGAATTAAAAATTGTCCTTTCTACTTTTCATTTATGTTATTGTTGTGATTTTTTTTTTTTTTTTTACAGAAAAACAAGGAATATATCAGTATAGCCAATGGAGGATTTATGGGTAAGTTTCCATTTTCTGCTTGTGCCATATACACCTACCTAAGGAAAAAATTACTTTACTGTGACTAAGGCAGTTGTCATCATTGGATGAGTCCTGATGGGTAATTAGTATGATCATTTCAGATGTTGGTTAGGCCAAGCGACCCATTGAACCCTCTAAACATATTGGCTTTTTATAATACAAAAGTTTAAATAAAATTAGGTGTTCTGGTTTTGGCCCTTTTTTCCATACATCCCCAGTCTAACCTTTGGCCACCACTCCAGAGTGATTGACCAAAGGATAATACATGCTGCTTAGACCTGACTGGGAACACCTACTGCTTTAAGAGATTCAGTTTTCCACATTTTTTTCTGGGTGGGAGGAAGCTGTAACCAGGTGTGTGTGTGTGTGTGTGTGTGTGTGTGTATATATAATTTTCTTTTTTCACTCTGTTTTAAAGTGCTGCAGCAACATTTGGCAGATATAAATGTAGAAGGACCGGATACTGGTTATGGACACTGGATTGTCAGCACTTCTGGCTCACGCACCACTATGGGTTCCTATGCAAATGTAAGTCATTTAGAAAAGGTGTTTTTTTTTTTATTATTATTATTTTTATAATTTTCATACATAACCTAGGTCCTCGCCTAACTGCCATATCCAACCAAGTGAAGCAGTGACCTGGGTATGCTCTCCCAAAGCTGAGCACTTGTATCAGTTCTTCAAATGTGTGGTGATAATCGTAGGAGGTCTCTTCTTACTAAAAAAAAAATGTCACTCCCAGTTTATTTCGATCCATTCATAGATTTCAGCAGTGTTCTGCTAGAGGAAATAGCTTTTAATCTGATATGTGGCATTTTCTTTCTTCAGAATTAATTAATTGTGGGCTGTTTTCTGACTTTGTCCTGTAGGAGGATTCTCCTAATGGTATAGCTGATGGGGGAGGTGTGAAATCTTTGGTTAGTAAAATGACTGTAGCATTAAAGACCAAATCAGTGAATGTGAAGGAAAAAGTCATCAGCTTCATTGAGAACTCATCCACTCCAGTAGAAAGGTGAGTTATTTCACTTTTTGTAAGTTGTAGTATTGTTTCATCTAAATCTTTTACATCATGGTACTATATTTGCTCATGTCTGGATCAATTTATAACCTACCTTGAATTCCACCTGACTAGTTTTGCAAGTTGTAGTTTTCTTTGGCCAGCTCACAATTTAAACCAGGGCTAAGACCGTTATCACCATTTGCTTTGGCTCTAGGAAACAAATAGCTTGCACTAATGTTTGTGAATTTACTGAAATCATGAATTTTAATATGGTGAAATACAAATAGCATTCAATCTTTTTTTTTGTTTTAAGTAAATTTAGTAGCTTCTGACCATAGAGGAATACCACTGTATTAAATTGTTGTTGTGTTTTTTTTGCATTTTGACAGTGTTCCTTTTTTATGGATCAAGGCTTCAGATCAGTTAATCAATCATAAGCAATGTATCATGGTGTTTTGTTTTTTATAAATTAAAGGATATCTCCTCTTTTGCATAGTCTTTTTAAAATGTTTTCCAGACCTAACAATGAACTTGTCAGGAACATTGTTACTTGTCTCACTGAAGCTAAATGGGGTTCGAGAGTTCTGAAAGCTGAGTTGTTCCAGGCAGACTTATCACTGCGTAGGCTCAGCTTAAATCCGGCATTCAGCAATGCTATTACCCAATGTTAGGGTGGGAGTTACTTCCTGGCAAAGTAAAACAAACCAATCTCTAATAAACGATCTTCACTATTCTGTTTGGTGTGTAATCATATTTAAATGTCCCTTTACTCTCAGTGATGTAATTTTTTTTGGTTTATATCCTGTGCCTCAATGTTGCTCTAGAATCACTTTCAATCTTCCCTGGCCAGAGAGGGCAAGTTTGGAGCGGTAAGCTGTAGTGAGCTGTGATTCCACCACCTTCTCTGTTCCTGCGCACAACATCTTGCTGTGTATAGACATCAGTCACGCTGACTCTTGCCAGAAGACACTTACTGTCATGTTATCACATTGTGTTCTGCCTGTTTCCAATTCTTTCGGTGAAGATAATCACATCCCCACCTTCTACAATTGCTTAATTTCAATTTTTTAAATGTAAAGAGAATTTCATAAATTTTTGGTTTACCTTAGTATGTCTTTAGATTTTTGTGTCTTCCTTGGCCCGTCAGTATCACTGATGTTTCATTTCTTCATACTGAAAACTGTAGGAATACACTCACCACTTTTGTCCTAACACTGAAACTAATGTTATATTTCATCTAGAATAAATCCACTTCTTGTCCATAACATTTTTCATTTCCTAGTAGTAATTTATATAAATGTTCATTTGAAGCACACCTAAAAACTTTGATGTAAAGCTTCCATCTCTCAGCAAGTTCGCCAGATAGATTATTTTTATATGCTTGATTCAGTGACCTTAGGTGACCAGTTTACCAGTACATTGAAATTATTTATTCTGGGTTCCTATGGAAATGTTGAAATAAGCTCTATTACAGTACAGGAGGGTTTTATAGCTCTAGGTTCAGATAATCCAATATCAGATGTATGCAGACTTTACCCAATCAAATAAATGATCAACTAGTGCTTGATGAAAAAATAAAAAGTTTATGGATTGTTTAGTTTCTCTCCTTTATGACATGTATTTGGTAAATCTAAAGGAGATCTTAGAAATATTGTATATTTAGATTGTCATCAGATAGCTTTGCCTAGTAATCGTTCCATAGTATCATGGAGTAAGCCATGATAGACCTCTTATGGGATCTCTACAGGTTTACATTCTCTCTTTTTAAAACTCAATTTAGGACAACTTTTCTGCTTTGGATAGATTGGAAAAGTAAAAATAAATCTAATAATTTCTGCAGGTTTTTTTTAGGAGTTATGTCGTTGCATTAGTTTTGAGACAATTTTGAATTTATCAATATTTCATTGAAAGCTGCAGTTGCTGCCCTAAACAAATGTTGCATTCAAGTAGATTGTATAGATTATAAACCTAAATCTAAAGAAAACTAAAGTGTAAATGTTCATGTTTCTAATGGGGAGACTTCACCTCATTCCTGATGGGGGGAGAAAGTGATAGGAAAGCACTGACTCCAAGAAAACATTTTTTTATTTGGTAAGACGAGGAGGGGTTTGATCCTGTTTTAGGTTAATATTGTATGTGTTTTCCTGTCCCACTGACAACCACCTGGCTGGCTAAATCATACCAGTGGGGTACAGTTAGTATTTACTTTTCCCAAGTCCATTTAGAAGAAAACAAAGAAGTCACACAAGTTATTTTGCAGTTGTTACAGTATTTGTCTTCATAGAATAGGTGTCACATTGTGGACATTTTACTTGTTCTTCTGTTTTCTCATCAATGGAACATGTGCAGTGTTTTAATGGCATGCTTTTAAGATCCTGATACATTTTTCACAAAGTGTGTTGGAAATAATGATGTTTTACCCACTGGACAACTTATATCATGTGTGCGAGCATGGTGTTCTCTAGCAATCTTATGGCTTTTAATGCTTACTGGCTATCTAACCTCTGAGTAACAAAAACCTGGCACTTTCCACATGTATCCGTCGCCTAAATTTTCTGTATTAATATTATTAATAAGCCCTTTCCAATACCTTTATTGATTTCATAGGCACATCAGTAGCAGTGATAGGGTAGGAAAACCGTATCGGGGAGTAAAGCCTGTATTCAGCATCGGAGATGAGGAAGAGTATGACACAGGTATGAAAACCATGGGATCTGATTCAGAAATGTTTGTTGAGGTCTGTATAATTAATTTGAAGTTCTTGTGAAACAGTAAATATTACACAAAATATGTAATTGAAACAAATGAAGGATAAAGGTATGAAGGAATATTTTTTATGTAGTTTGATTGGAAAAGCACTCAAAAATATTAAAATGTGTAATGAGTCAATTAAATGTGAATAATTTTGGTTGCTGTTTTATATTTATATATATATATATATATATATACATACACACACAATACTTGAGGACCTATATGGAGTTAGGGTTGAGGATTGTGTACAGTATTGGAATAATATTTTTATGATTTTTTTTTTTCTGGCCACGGCATATTCTAATACCTCCTGTCTCCATCATGTTTCAGTATGGCACCGATATAATTCAGATTGGTATGACACTAATCTGATTTGCCACTTCTTCAACTTTTTGTTTTCCCTGCAAGGCTTGTTGTGTCAGCTGCCTGTGTCATGCACTATTGCCCAATTGCTGAATGTGCTGAATAACAGACCCTTGAACTATGATTCATTATTGGACAGGTATACATGCGTAGGAGCATGTAGACGGTGTGTGATATCCTGCAGTTGACAACTATTAGAATTCAAATGACCAATAACCCCCACAAACCAAAAACATTCCAGTCGTGCAATAAGCAACGTAAATGATGCAGTCAAAGCATGACAAAATAATCACGATGGTTTGAGTATTTTAAAACTGAATATGCAGTTTGTTGCATAAACTGAGCTCAGTATTGACTGGTTCTCTTAAGGGTTTCTTAATATTGCCTCTGTAAGAACACACTATTGTGGAAAAGTTTATAGACTTATTGGTCACTAAAAGCTGACCACACACACATTTGTTGACAAATCTAGAGATTTTAGAAATCACACTGTAATATGTGTGTGCAGTTTACTTCTTTGGCAGCAGAATAAACACAGGAAAAGTATTTTACTTAAAATGTATCCAAACACAAGAACATAAAGTTAATGGATAAAAGCTCCCCAGACCTTGGAATTTGGTAATTACATTTGATTTTTTTTAAGGATTTTGTTTCCCTATTTTCCACCTGGTAATCTTGCTAGTATCACACTTTTCTACTGAAAGTTTTACTGCTGAAACCTCAGACTGGATGTTGCGGACCAAAAAAAAAAAAAAAAAAAGAGTTGGGCAAAATAAAAATAAATAAATAAACATTTTGGTTTGCCTACACTTTAATTATGACATTCATTATAATATGGATACCTTCAATACTTAAAGCACCAAATACATAATCATCCTCAACATTTCTTCAATATTGTTTGCTTCTTTCTTACAAGCGTACATTTGCAATAACAGCAACTCATTTAGGACCTCTCTGTTGTAACTCCCTACAAAAAATGGCATGCATATTTCTGTTTACCAGCATGAATAATCTAGATTTGTGGACATGCTGGTCTTTTTTTTTTGATTTGCTGGTATTAAATAATATATGTTTTTATTGTTACCACACTCATGTGTTTTTCTAGATGAGATTGATAGCTCATCTATGTCTGATGATGATCGCAAAGAGGTTGTCAATATTCAAACGTGGATAAACAAACCTGACATCAAACACCACTTCCCATGTCATGAAGTTAAAGAAAACGGTCATATGTTACCAAGGTATGTAACAGTAGAGCTGGATTGGTATTAAAGCTGAATGCTAAACTTGTAAATACATAAATGGCATCTGTTCTACCTACCCAAAGGGTTTTCATTTCTGTCCATCCCAGAGCATCACAACCAGTCTGGAGGACTGACTTTTCTCTACTATTAGATAAGTTATACAGGGAAATCATGTCCCGGCTTTGATCCGCTTACAGACAGTGATAGAAAAGCAACAGATTTATGAGCTCACCTTTCTATTAATCAGCTGCCTCTTCTCTGCCTTTTCCTGTTTAGGACATTGTGCTGCTTTTCCCTTTTCCTAGTGGGAGTTCTGCCGTACAGACAATTACAAGATGATGTGATACAAATTAAAATCAAGTAATAAATTGTTAAAATTTGTTTAAAATGCACAAGATTGCTTTAAGACAGCTCCCCTTAGAGTTTTCTGCTCCTTGGAGCAAAGCGAGTTCAGCGATTGATGTAGAGATTAGTCATGTGACCCGTCAAAGTCATAACCTACTCTTACATATAGGTTATCTTTTTGTCCTTTTGTAGATATACAAATACAAGTATATGGTGTAGGGAGGTTAGGCAGCTTTAAAAAGTTTAATCGTATAGTATATTACCAACCTTTTTTACACTACACATGAAAATCCTAATTCTGCTTGGAGTATCCAAAGCTAAAACCATACACTGAACGTGACTTAAGCTGGAATCTTGACTCAGGTTGTTTTATTGCATCTTGTAGGCATGTTCAGACTGAATGTTTTACAACAATGTAACCCATATTTACAATGTAACCCATTTCAGATTAACAGTTCTTAGATATGGTGGCTGCATTCATTTTATTTTTCAGAACATTTGCAGCAAATATCAGTTGATCTAGACACACATATAGTGTCCTTATCAGTCCATGTACGCTGAAAATAAAGCACAAAAATTGGTAATTTATTGGTGTAAATTACTGATCCAATCACTTCTCATGTAATGATCAAAGGCAGACATGTTTAAAATCCAACAGTGTGACAACCATGAATTCCTTCATAGATAAAATAAAAGAGTAATGGAATTCCTGTCCTGTCCAGAGGAATAAAGAACTCCGCTATTACTGCTGCAGCAACTTGATGGTAATTAGGTAAAGCTGTGGACTTTGCTAAAAGCGCAGCCTGGGGATAGGCAGTGGGCAGGGCAGAGTTTATTAAAGCAGAGCGGGTGCTTATGGTAAAGATTTTAAATGGTAACAGGCATTTGGCAGGGGCTGAAATTTTAAAGCCAGGGTGGTGCTGGATATGGAGGTACCATGTTGACCCATCCACATGCTCTGGACCTCTGCAGCTGTGATAATTTCACTTGACTTGACTTACCCTACTCTAATGAACTTCATAGGGCACTATGTGAAATGGTCCCTGTTCTCTTAACAATCACTGTCAATTGACAATCGCTTTGAAAGGAGATACATTTTCATAACAGAGACTTTTTATGAACCCCTGGAAAACTGGAGCTTACTACAGTTTGAGAAGACAAGTGATAATTTCTATGTTTAACCCATTGTATTTTGTGCTCCCCATTGTATTTTTGTTCAATTTCTTCTTTTCTCTCTCTTTTTTTTTTTTTTTTTTTTTTTTAAGTCACCTTTTGGTAACAGCAACGCACATGTATTGTTTGCGGGAAATCCAGTCTAGGAAGGGACTTGCATATATACAGTCTCGACAAGCACTGAGTTCAGTTGTGAAGATCACATCCAAGAAGAAACATCCGGAGCTAATTACATTTAAATATGGAAACAGCAGTACATCAGGAGTAGAAATACTAGCAGTGGAAAGGTGAGAATTTTCTATATAGATATATATTGTAATAACAATTGCATAAAAAATTGACATGTTTATAGGCTTTGCCTGTGTGTGCGTGCAGTTGTCTTGTGTGTTAGACTCATAACTTTTAGACTTAAAGCTATTTAAGATTTTGCTAATTGACAATTGTCCTCCTGTCATTTCTTATATGATGTGTGTCTGCTTTTTAGAATCCCTCATAATGACATAGTGCATTGCCTAGGTTTAGTATGCTGCACGTTGTGCAGAAAAGATGAGGCAGAAGAGAGCGAGTGTGGTCACATAATTTACAGGAAAAGGTAAATGTGTGTTTGCAGGTATAGAAGTCCTAAAATGAGGATGGTTCCAGGTATTCAGTATAGTTTTTTTCTTTGTATTATTAGTTTGTATTTCCGGCGGTTTTTTGATCTCAGAAATATTTTTTTCTCTAGATATTTAATACCAAACGCTGGAGACGCTACCAAAGCCATCAAACAACAGATCATCAAAGTCCTGGATGCCTTGGAAAGCTAACAGCACCTACACCACTCTTTTCTATTTGTTGACAGGAGAATAAAAATAGTCTATTTAATTTTCTTGGGGTTCAATTTCATAACACTCCTTTTGCATAAGTTTTTTTTTTTTTTTTTTTTTTTTTTTTTTTTTACAATATCCACTTAGACAAATTGTACTGAAAACAGCTTCTCAGTGAAGAAGGATGAGATTTGACATGATCATCCCTAGCTTTGGAAATGGAGAAATGTTGTGGACTCATTGGATTTTTTTTTTTTTTTCCTACAATTGATTTTGTGTTAATAAAGGGGAAACACTCAGGTTAGCGTACCGGTGATGGCAAGCACAGAGCCCTGACTGGATCAGTATTGAGAGTGGACGGTGCACAGGGAGGACTGTACTACGCACCAGAAGCATTCCTTATCATAACCAAATCACATTTAATCACAATGCTCTAACAGTAGACATTCGCTTTTTTTTTGTGTACATTCCATGTATATTTCACACAGGGCTAAAACCATACCTCCCAGCTTTCCCAATTATCTTTATAAATGCTGATTGAAACAATTAAAAACTGGCCTTTCATATGAATTTGTTTGGATTAAGGTAAGTGAGTTATGACAGGTTATCAGTTTTAAAGCAGAGCTCCAGGCAAAGGCACAATTAGTGAATAATTAGATTTGGTTTTTGCAACTAGTATTCCTTTTCAAAATACTGTTTGTCAGAAAAGTCCTGAATGGATGACAATAGTTATCGCAGACTACCCAGTCTAATGGAACACAGAAAGCACTCACGTAGTAATTTCTATAGCATACATTCTGGTATAAATGCCAAAGGAAAATGTCAGAAAGTCTAACATTAGGTATGTTTATCTGTAGTTTTTGACGTTACTGGAGCTCTTGTTTAAATATTCCTGCCTTAGAGTTTTGGAATGCTGGAAGGTATGGTAAATCCATGTATCAACGGTAATGTGTCTGATTTCCTTTAATGTTATTTTATTTGCAATTATATGGGGAAAAATGTGCAATCTGTGTAGGGGTGAATTTCAGGGTTTAAGACCCCTTAAACTGCCAGGAGTACTGCATCTAGTCAGGTCAAGACAAAACCATAACTAGGATTAACTTCATAAAGCACACACTGGTGATATTCAGCTTCTCCCATACAAATGTCTGTAAAGGAATTGTCTTTTGTTTTTTCTTTTTTTAAAAAAAACACAATCCCAACAATATTCCTGAGATAACAGGACAAGAACCAGTATTATTACCACCGTGCAGTACTGATGTGGCCTGACAGTTCTTCTGTACAGACAGTCGTCTGTACATCTGCTTTTAACAAAATAACTGCAAATCAAAAATAAAAATTTTATGTAAGAGCATCTGAAATATTTCAGTTCCAAATGATTGTGTCTGTTATTAAACCTTCATTTTCCTATATCTGCATGTCTTTCATACAATATTCCAAGGCTTATGTACACTCAAAAGTAACCCTTGGTACATTTGTGCTAATACCTAATTCCACTTGGTAAATATTTATCTATCCACAAGAGTATGGCAATATAATGGGGAGTATGTTAAGTATTTATCTGGTGTGCTGTTATTGGGCATCAGTTCTCTTTATACTTTCAGTCCTGAGTTTTACACAGCTCTGTCACACAACACAGCCCTATCTGACAGGGTGCTGCAAAATGGAAACTACCGTCTGCCATAAAAACAAGTCAGTTTAACTATTTAAGATATTCATTTGTAGAAAGGATCCTGTTCCTAGAAGTAACATAACTGTGACAAATGAATTGGTTTACCGCTGCCAGCACTTCTGCCTCCTGTCATTTGCAGCCCCCAACTTGTCAGCCACGGACTGGCACCAGCCTGTGGGTTGGGGACCACTGCCCTAGACAGTACACATCTGTAGCAGAACCAAAACATCAAGGGCTTCAGGGTTATTGCAATACTGAGAAATATCAAGGGATAATTAAAGTGAAATGTTTATTTATTCATAGCCATGCAGGGCACTTTATTGAAGAAATATATATGTTGCATCCCATTGTGGCCACCTTCTAAAATGCAATAACCTGCATGCCCAGCTTCAGCACTTTCCAGTCATTGTCCTGGAGCACCTGTTCTGCAAACTTGACCAGTATTTATTTTACATAAGCATTCATTGCTGAGAAAAACTTCTGTCTGGATTCTTTTGCAGTCTGAGTCTTTTTTGCAACAAATAAACAGGCGTTGCAGTTTTTAAGCATTCCTGTGATTCTACCTGCAGTCTCATGGGTGTTAGACTACCCCCAAAGCTTCAATGGACATGAATAGAAACACTTTCCAACAGTTTTTTAGCATTTGTAAGAAGAAAAGGGTACAAATGATGTGTTTCCTCTTTCTACACTATTCCAATGGAAATTACGCACAGCAATTAAAAACTACTCTGTTTTTTAAAGTTCAGAATCTGAGATGCCTGTAAGTTTCCTGAGTGCTTTACAATTGAATTAAAAATGATAACCAAAATTCAACAACTCATGTGAACAAGCCCTTACTGCGTGACAGTGTTACCAGGAGAAAAAGAAATCTTTGCTTTTGTACATTTCATTCTCTTAATAAAATTTATGAAACGGAAAAAAAAGGAAATTAAATAAAGGTCATAATAAATGGCAATACAACTGATAACATATACGGTATTAAATTTAGCACATAGCATGCCTGAAAAAATGTAAATTGGTCCCAAAAGAATGCTTTACTAAGAGCTATAATAAAGCTGCTTTGCAGCTACAGTTCCAAGAAATTAATGAGTTTTGCAACAGGCAAAAGTCACAGTCAAAACTCTTAGGCAACATTCTTTCTGCAGGTCAAGGATAAAAAAAAAAAACTATTACAGTTTGTGGATCAGCATAAATGCCTGGCAGCCTGGTCAGAAATGGCAGCCACAGGTTTGCTTTGGAGCAAAACACATTAATGCAGCATATGTTAACCCATTCATCTCTGATGTGAGCCCAGCTGGTGTGTTAATTCCAGTCATTCCTCTGTATCCTTCCATTACATGCAATGCAGCAATCATAATGCATGGAAGCGCAGCCATGGATATGAATCCTCAGTGAGGGAGATGAATGGAGGATCTAATGGATGCTGACATGAATGCAATAAACAATAAACTGCTTACATCCCAAAAAAAAACCCTTATACTGCCAAGGTTATGAGTAATGCGAACAACAACAACTCATACACTATTACATACACTGTTACACTTTAGATAGCCATGTCATAAATGTATTACCTTACAAGTATGCTAAATAGTAACAAGAAAATGGTAATCAGTAGACAGCGAGGTATATAAAACATAGATGTGAGAACATTGTAATGCACATGAGTGCCAGATGACTATAATAGTGCGGCATGACTATAACT
>NC_092858.1:151711529-151773842 GCF_032062135.1 Pyxicephalus adspersus | reverse complement strand
ACTCATAATAACATTAGATGACTATAGCTTCATATACCTGTGAGATGCTCAGAGGTAACTGATCAATATGTGGGACCACATTGAAGGTTTAGATATAGAGATACAATCATATAAAGGTATTTAATCACTAAATGCATTGAATGCAATGAAATGCAGGATAACCCAGCAGCTGCGCTGGCAAAGGATCAGGGGAAAGACCCAGTTACAAGATTCAGAACCAAAGAAGAACTAAATTGTAGTGTGAAGTCCTCCATGGTGAGTGGACTTCATGGGGGCAAGCAAAAATATTCTGTAAGGTAATGTAGGTTGGAAGCTGAAAGCTAAATCTAGATAAAAATGGAAAATACTTAAAGGGTTAAAAAAGAAAAAGTCAAAAAGTAAATAAAACCCAGGGAGTTGGAAAATGATTAATTTAATTCATGTGATAGATCACATCTAAAAACAAAAATATGATGTGGATTGCAGATTCATCACAAAGCTCCTTGGTTTACCCTCCTATTGCTTCTCATTAGGCCTGCTTCTAATATAATGGAAACAAGTAGAGGTTTATCTGAGCCTAATAATAAATCGTTTGGTAATTACGGGTTCACCCATTTGCACCTGTGATGCTTTGCTTGCAATTAGCCCAGAGCACTCAGATATATAAGCTGTAGTGGGGCTGTATGTGAGCAAGCTTGGACTGGGCAAGAAAGTTTGGGAAAGAATTATTGTGGTAAGTGGAAGAGGTATACTGGTACAGACTGACATTTGGTAGGGTTATGGAGTAATTTATTACTTTCTCAGGTTAGGCCTTGATTTAGCATTTCATCCTAAGCCTAGGTGACTGTAATATGCAAACACTGGCTGCCCTGCTCTGTTAATGCTGTCTGCAGTAAAATGGACCATTGTCTTTATTCTACAACCAGCCTTGGGTTTTAGGTTTTCCTTTTGGAATGCTCCTGGGTTTTAACTTTAATTCTGCGTGCTTTAACTTCTGACACTGATCTGATCTCCAAGCTCTGGTTACTTAAATGTAAAATTTAAATAGAAGATAGAAGGAAGTGTCCTGGATGGATTTAAGAAAACCTATATGTGTATAGTGTTTGGCTTTCTAAACTAGATGAAGACATTGTTGTGTTACTATTCCTAGCATTTGTTAGGTGCGTAATTAATTGTGTGGCTTTTTTATTTATTTATTTTTTTCCTTTATCCTTCCCAAAAGGACCCATAAATTCGGGCTGCTTGAAAACCATAAACTTGTGCTATATATATATATATATATATATATATATATATATATATATATATGCAGATATTTCTGTATACTGCACTTCATGGTTTCACCCTCTCTCTGCTTGGAATGGTTAGTGGTGCAGAGAATGTGAGCATTGCTAATTACACCACTGTATCTATAAACGCTATATATATATATATATATATATATATATATATATATATATATATGCAGATATTTCTGTATACTGCACTTCATGGTTTCACCCTCTCTCTGCTTGGAATGGTTAGTGGTGCAGAGAATGTGAGCATTGCTAATTACACCACTGTATCTCTAAACACTGGGTATGGGGGAAAACAATGCTCACAAAAGAGTGTATTTAGGAGTTTATACTGGCCGGGGTTGATTTGCTACTATGCCATATGGGCTGTGTTTTTTGCCATTGTGGTTGGTGTCCCTTCCTTGGTATGGCCTAATGAAGGAAACATTGTAAAAATGGGTAGATATCAACATATCATGTCTGTAGGTCCCAAATATGTTTCCTTCTATTGTCCCCCCATAAGATCTAGGATGACAATCAATGTTGCCAGGGGATAAATCTGTGCCAACTATGTTCTATAAAGAACAGCAGCTTGTCTCATGGCCCTTTGTTCAGCACTAGAATGGTGATCACATGATACAAGACCACTTACAGGAATTTATTGACCCTGTCCCTCCCTGGTCTATTTTTCTAACAATCTGGCTTTGGATACAAAGGGGAGGGGGGGGGGGGTCTCCTTTACTTAATCCAGTCTTAGCCCTCTATGAATAGTACTGGTGATATGATTTTTCTCTTGTGTACAGATGTGATCACAAGCTCCAAAGATATGACTAATATGCATGGAATTTGGGCTTTAACTTCTGGTGACTATAAAAGGGGGTGGTGGGGGTAGTAATCTACAACTTGACTGTACCAGGATTAAAACTTTTTTTTTTAAGCTTTTTCAAGATGTCTGGTCGTGGCAAGAAGCTCCCAAAGCCTGCTGCTGCTAACAAGTCCTCCAGGTCCGTTAAGGCAGGTCTCCAGTTCCCAGTGGGCCGCATCCACCGCTTCCTGAGGAAGGGAAACTATGCTGAAAGAATTGGCTCTGGAGCTGGAATCTATTTGGCAGCTGTTCTGGAATACCTCTGTGCTGAGGTCCTGGAGCTGTCAGGAAATGCAGCCAGAGACAACAAGAAATCCCGCATCTTGCCCAGACACATCCAACTGGCTGTCAGGAATGATGAGGAACTGGCCAAGCTGTTTGGTGGTGTCACCATTGCAGATGGGGGAGTCTTGCCCAATATCCAAGCTGTTCTTTTGCCTAAGAAGACAATGAAAGAATCAAAAACTGTGGAGTCCCAGTAAATGTATTTTAAATTGACTATTTATTGATCTTTTTTGTATAAATTCTTAAACATTTTTATATTGTGACTACGTTAATAAAGCACAACTTTGGATGGAACTGGTGGTCCTCTTCAAATTATTACAGTAGGACAGATTCCCCCCCCCCCCCCCCACTATAACATTGGCCCATTTATCTAGGTAGAGGAAGTTCACAGAAATGTAAATTCTGCCCAATCCTTAACAAAACACTTCTGACTTTTCATTTTGGTGTTCCTTTTGTAGATATTACATTGGAACACAAGGTCTGTGTCTCCACCACATTACATCTGGTTTAATTGACCATTGGGAACTGTCCAATAGCAAAACTAAAAATGCTCTAGTACAGGAAGGGGAGGATAGAAGCCCTGGACAGGAGAAACTCCTGAATTGTAATTCTTCCCGCTCCGTCTTAAGTTAGACAAGTCTTGTTGACTTGAGCCACCCTATTAGAGTTCCTCTCCTTTTCAGTCTTGCTGGTGGTGCTCCTTAGAAAAAAAAAAACCCAATAAATCTCACCAGTGTGACACAAGCGCTGCTGGGCTGGCTCGAACAGTCCAAACTTGCCTTTAATCCGCTTTTTTTTTTTTTTTTGGGGGGCAACATTAGTGCAGAAGGAACAATTTATTTACATGTAGCGATCATCTGCAGTTCCTTTTAGGATGTGTTGTGCAGAAAAGCAGTTTGTCCTAAATGTACTGCACTGGGTCACCGAAAGGCATAGGACATAAGACACTAAGGTTAGTCTGGACTTGGTGTAAATTAAAGTGGATCAGTTTATTTACACACAAACACATTTTATATATATTAAAATGGAGAAAGGTTAGGCCCCTGCCAGGTATTGATGTGATCAATTAGACTTTTCCCACTTGCTTTGTTCTTTAGATAACTTTTTAACTGGGAAGTAAAGCTGCAATAAGTTTAGTTCTAATTGAATACGTTTTGGGTGCTGGTAAGCTTTAAGGGGAATCTTGATGCAAATCAATACATTTTAACCCAAAATAAAGGCCACATCCAATAAAATAATCCCCTCCAGAGAAAAAAGGTACCTACTGATAAAGAAAGAGGAAAAAAAGGCAGTAAAAGTATTATTACTGCAAAGAGCTAGCAATCTGAATTAAAGTACAGTTTCCTAACAGAGCCTCTCTATGGAATTTGTCAGCTTTTCCTTTACTTTCCCCCACAGCAGTTCTAATATACTGAAAGTGTGTAGCGCCGTTTTATATTAAACAGCAAGAAAAAGATGCAATGCATTCTCAAACTGAAATCTATTTTTTATTATTATAAGACATTAGTCATTGCAGCCCCCTTCTTGCATATACCAGATTATATTCTGCTCCCTGATTAGTGCAGAACCCCACAATTGCCCTGTCTATAACCAGCAGCTTTGTACAAACACTAAAAAAATTCCCCTACTACCTCTATGCATCTCCATGCGACTACATTTCCCAGAACCCTCTGTGCTGACGAGTGGGCGGGGCAGTAGGGCACTTCCTGTGTGTGCAGTAGGTGACAGCTAGGTGTTCTTGTGCAGCACACAGTATGCAAGCAGCCAGAGCCATGGCAAGTGAGTACCAGCCACCATCTCTGTGACTCCTATATAGTCTATGGGTTTTATATAACTTCTTCCTTAACTCTTACATTGCTGGCCTGGAAATGTCTAAGAAGGTTATAGTCCTTTGTTTAGAGTTTGGTAACCTACCGCTGGTGTTGGATTTACTGTTAATCTATTTATGCTTACATAGTGTGTGTGTGTGTATGTATATATAGAATTATGTCAAAGCTCCTGACATCTAGAAATAATTTTTAGGGACTGCATTTTTCTTTACGATTTCTAGGAGCAAACCTCCTAGACAAGGTGTCCCCAGGGATCAGAGACTGTTGGTTGATGCCTAAGGGCAATGAGGGTCACCCAGGGACTGCACATTATATGTAATATCTGAATATGTATAGAAGACTGCCGGGGACTGGGAACGTGTTACAGGAGACTGCCGGGGACTGGGAACGTGTTACAGGAGACTGCCGGGGACTGGGAACGTGTTACAGGAGACTGTCGGGGACTGGGAACGTGTTACAGGAGACTGTCGGGGACTGGGAACGTGTTACAGGAGACTGTCGTCGGGGACTGGGAACGTGTTACAGGAGACTGTCGGGGACTGGGAACGTGTTACAGGAGACTGTCGGGGACTGGGAACGTGTTACAGGAGACTGTCTGGGACTGGGAACGCGTTACAGGAGACTGCCGGGGACTGGGAACACAGGAGTCAGTCAAACAACCACACAGTTCAGTAGTTCTGATTTCCTCACTTTCTGTTTGTCTCCAGTCATTCATTCATAAGATTATCACATCCATACAACTAGTATGGAGCTCAGCTCTGGGATCTCCCTGGACCGGTTTCCACATTGTAGGTGACTTTACCCGGAGGGGTGGTGGTTCCTGTATGCTCAGCCCGCCATCCTCTCACTGATTGGTCATTGGGTCAGGATTGTGCTGGAAACTTTACAAATTCTTATTTTTTCATCCAAATCCTCACTGACACGAATGGTCAGCTATGTAAACTTTGCTCCAGCCACTGCGGCCAAACACTATGTCAAATATTTATCTGTGAGTCAGATTTAAGTAAAACTTGTTAATAGGTGATAGAACTTTTCTAAAAATGTCCTTTGTGTTTTCTTCCATAGAATTCCGACTGGCCTTGGTTCAACTTTCCGTGTCTTCTGTGAAAGCAGATAATCTGAAGAGGGCATCGGAGCTGGTAAAACAGGCGGCCCAACAGGGAGCTCAGATTGTAGCACTGCCGGTGAGTATCTATGGAAAATGAAATGCTCCAATAACTAATAATAATAATGTCATCGCTTCATGTTCTTATTTACTGGAACTTTTGTTTTATTATTGTTGGAGACTCTTGGTGCTGTCTGGGGAGGTTCTCATTGATTCCGTCATGATATAAATATAATATTATATATATTTTCTGTTAGTTGTAGTTAGTTACATGTTGATGTTGATAGATGAGAAGTTCCTTTGGGCTGTCTCCAATGTTGCTATGTGCAATAATATACCTCTGGAGATTTGTTGTTTGTAGACAGTAACGTACTGACATGGTTCCACAAATCCACAGGCAATGTCAACCCACCAAGAAAACGCAAAAGTAGATTCCAGCGTAGTTTATCCCAACTTTATGCATTACAAAAGATTCTCTTCTGGTTTCCTGTGTGGTGAAAGATGTTTTCTCTGTTAAAGCCTCCTTCATCAACAAGAAACCAAATCGGGGAATGGAAGTGCTCAGAGTGTTTATATGGGGGCTGGCAGAAAACAGAAAGATGGGGGGGGGTAAATTTAAATATACCGAACACAAATAAATAGAATACAACAGTATTCTGAGGCGGTAGCACATCCATCAATACAAAACAAGTTTAGGTGGGTGCTATGTGGCCTTTCAGTACTCACTAAGGTACCCAAGGGATTACAAGTTTTGTAGAAGTCATCTGGCAAGGACCTACAGAATAATTTAGAAGGTAGAGAAAGCCATGACATATCCTATGATCTGATTGTAGCCATCCAACTACTAAACAATTCCGGTTAGGCAGATCTTTGCAGTACATATTACACCTCAAATAATTGTCACCAGGGATGACCAGTTGTGTTTGTCTTGAGTCCAAAATCTGACAAGGACAGCAGTCCCCCAACTTTGTTCATCATGGCAGATTGACAAGAACTGCTGTGCTTTTCTATGGCTGAAAGCAGAGTGGGTGCCACTTACTCGTCCTTCACCCTACAACAACAGAACAAGGCTGAGTGCACATTGCTTACTTATTCATCTGTCACTGGAAAAAATCACGAAAAATCCAGCAACAGTCATCTGTAGGGCCCAAGAAATTGCAGCATGCAGTTCAATTGACATTAATAAAGATTGGAATCGGCACAGAGAATCTGCACCAACTGCATTATGAGTTCATCTGCTCTTAGATTGTAAGATCCTGTACCTTTCCCCTTTAGGTCTCTCTGGTCTTCACCTGGTTGATTTGACCAACAGACAGTAGCTGGGTCTCCTGGACATTGGCCCTAGACTTGTACATAGGTAACCTTCTGAATTGCCAGGCACTCCTTTAGACCTGCAGACTGAGGCTTCCTACATGGGTATTTTACTGGTGCACATTTCCTGTATATTTCATGTATTACCCTGGTTTTGGGGAACCAGTGATATTCTGGGTATAGTGGGGTACCAGGAGGGAGGGCAGGAATTTAATGATTCATTTGTATTTTATTCTGATTTGTTTTTCTACCTCTCCTACCTCTTCATTGTTCTAACATTAGGAATGCTTTAACTCTCCGTATGGAACCAAATTCTTCTCTGAATATGCCGAGAATATTCCAGGCCAATCTACACAAATGTTGTCTGAAGTAGCCAAGGAATGTGGAATCTTTCTGATTGGAGGTCTGAATCAACAAACATGTTTCATTTATATCGTTCTATAATGTGGCCTTTAGGTTGAGCTAACTTTGTTAACCAGAAAAACCTTTAATGTGCCAATCTACTTTTTTACTGCCGCTGACTTTTTCTGACTTACTGCTAGGATCAATTACCATGCTATTTTGCTATTGTTTTTGCTAATTTATTGCTAAACTGATATTGGATAAAGAATTTGGGTTTATACTCAGATGATACATTGTGGCATGTCATAGAATAGCATTTGTCTCATAGTGGCCAACAACTATGCATAAATGATCATTTAAGAATTGATCCATTATTACAATCTGAAAAGTAGAAAATACTTTAACCTGTAATCATTTTCATAGTGGAACTGAACCATAACGTCTGGTCCCAGTTGCACTATATCAGAGACAGTCTAATAAAGGTTCTAGCCAGGAGTTTGAAAGTAAAGTACAAGTTCATTTTAAAGCTGAACTTCAGACAAACTTCTACATTTAAAAAAAATAAAATGTACCCCCCCCCAGCCTGCTGGTTAGGATCATACTTCTGTTCTCTTCACCTATCAGCTTGGTCTTCCTCAGCACATGAGCACTGCTGCAAACCGTATTATGTCCTCCCAACCTCTCTGACAAGTGTTTGTTGTCATTTACTCTAGGCTCTATACCAGAGGAGGATTCCGGAAAATTGTACAACACCTGCACAGTGTATGGTCCTGATGGAACATTGCTGGCAAAGCACAGAAAGGTAATGGAAGGCTTATAAGCCATCTGGCTATACAACTACATCACACAAGTACTTTATAGACATTATATATATGTATAATCATACCAATGCATTGATTGGGGACACAGACAGCAATATAACTTTAGCAGGGGCTCTAAACCTTCCTTATGTCATTTCTGACATTTGACAAATCAATGATAATTATTTTAAGTGCAAGCTTATTCCTTCAACCTTAAGGGAATTGTGGCCTAAATGGTGGAAGTGCAAGGCAACTTATCTGTATCTGTATTATAGAACATTTTTAGACAGTGCATAGGTTTATGGATGATATTTATCCTGAATGTATTCCTTTTGCTGCTTAAAAATTCATTTGATATTTCACAGATCCACCTCTTTAATATTGATGTTCCGGGGAAGATTCGCTTCCAGGAATCAGAAACTCTCACCCCTGGAGACAGCTTTTCTACATTTGACACACGTAGGTAATTGTATGTAACGTATGTGTTTATCAGTACTGCAGTAAACATTTAGAATTATTCTCCATGCTTTGTATTTTAGCATTTTTTGGAAAATTATAACTAACACATACAATAAAGGAGGCTTATAAAAGGGTAAAAAAGAATACAAAACAATAAAGAAGGAACTGGGTATCCCTGTAGGTTTTGACTTTTCAACATAGGAATGACAACTGCAAGGTGGCATAGAAGAAGTTTTAGATTGAGATGCCAGTCATTCCCAGACCATTGCACATCTCTGTGTTTTACAGCTGGTGTCACATTCTTTCTCTTGCAAGCACATTGTACACGAGAAACCCTCCAGTCTTCAGTGGATCATAGTGGTAACTCCTGGCCCAGGAAAGCCTTGTTTCCCTATTTTGCCCTATGCCACTCTTAACTGTCAAACCTCAACCTTTAACCATCAAATCTTTCTTTAGGCACTTTTAAGCTGTGCGTGTTTTCTGTAGGACGTTGTACTCACTGACACCTTGCTCTTTTTTATTACTTAGACTTTAAAAGGTTATTTTTTAGTTTCTGCTAACCTGAGTGGTGACCACAAAAGGCACAGGAATGCTTATTCCAATTTCTAAGATCTATATTAAGTGTTCTGTATTATATGAGCTGTCAAAATCTAGATTAGTCTATCACATGTAATTGATTCTAACATAACAATATAACAAAACTATATATCTGTATGAAAAATTTAAAAATGAATCTGGATCTTATATGCCACTTGGGGTCACAGAGCTTTTCTATCTTTGATAAACAAATTGACCAGTTGGTCAGCTTGGATTTTGAAGGGTACCATGTATTTATTTTCAGTAAAGTAACCATACTTATATGTTAATTTTATGATGATTTTTATTCGTGTGTAAAGAGGCATTGAGCTCGCCTATAGTGTGAATAAACCCTAACAATTTTTTGCTACCTTTTGGTCATGTAAATGTGCACGATTGGAAGCATTTTTTGTGTTTGATGAGTGCAAAATTACCTGTTAATCATGTTAGAAATTCAGAGCTGTCCTGTGCATACTTTCTTTGTTATCTCAAAGAACTCCCCTAGGAAAAATGTGCATGTGTTTTAATTTTGCCTTAACATATTTTATTGGACAGAGGTGTTATATAGGAGGTCATAACATCAAACTCTCAATGACAAAGCAAAGGCTGAAATTCTAAACTCGATTCTAAGACCGTGATTGAAAAAGTTCTAAAACCCACAAATCAGTATGACAGCCAGGGATTTTCCTAAGTCATCAATAGTTTTCTCCATACTTGGTTATACCCTGATTCAGGGTCAGTAATAGAGCCAATGCATTTGTTAATGACTTACTCACATATTGCCTGCTTCTTATATTTAATCAATTTAACTACCATTAATCTTATCATTTTTCCAGCCTATTGCAAGATTGGAGTGGGCATCTGTTATGACATCCGGTTTGCTGAACTCGCCCAGATATATACGAAAAAAGGTAACTTTTTCTTGTTTTTTGATTAAAGCTTGTTGTACTGACCGGTTACTCCCACAGCCAATGGGAAAATGGGCCTCCCGGGTAACCTAACTTTCCTAACAAGCAGATATTTACCGTGTGGCAGGCAGTATTGACATTACAGGGCCCAGGTAATTGAATAATATTGCTTAGAATTTGTTATCCTTATTTGCTTTAAAGGACAGTGCTGTGTTCTTTTTTTCTTAGGTTGTCAGTTATTGATTTATCCCGGAGCATTTAACATGACAACAGGACCTGCACACTGGGAGCTGCTGCAGAGAGCACGGTACATGGAAAGACACTGCATATCCGTTGTCCATAATCATTCATCTTGATTGTAATACCAACCATGCCAGCATTCAATAGTGCATATTAATACCCATGGATTTGGAATGATCGTTATCTTGTTATGGGGGAAGGGGGGCCTAAATAACAAAATATATTGTAGTGATGATGGTGAAAGACACCTTGAAAATGAAAACTTCAGCAGCACTTTTTTTTTATTTTATTGTTTTAGATAGAGTTGAAATGTATTAGGTACCTTTCAGGTCATCCCTCACAGGTTTTGTTTATCTATATTTGTCCTGATGCACATTATCATATCATATCATATCAAGTGCGAAATCCCAAAATATTGTTACCCTTGTGGGCATATTGTGGGCATATTGTGGGCATATTGTGGGCAGCACGGTGGCTCAGGGGTTAGCACTCCGGCCTTTGCAGCACTAGGTCCTAGGTTCGATCCCCAGCCAGGACATTATCTGCATGGAGTTTGCAGGTTCTCCCCGTGTCTGCGTGGGTTTACTGAATTATGATCAACTTTAGCATATTGTGTGATCGAATATTAGTTATAACTAAAAAAGTTGATTCAGTATCATTTAAATATTACCAATTGACAACTACAACCCACTTTGCCAGATCAATTTATGATTGACATTTTGCCCAAATATCGATCAAAAATATGATTGAAGATAAAACTGATGTGGTCGATTTTTGAGTGATTCAATATTTTTGTTATCATATGAAAGTATTCTATAGTATAATGACTCCTTACCATGTGTGTTTCTTCCTGCATGGGTGTAGGGGGGCAATACAAGTCTATTGTGAAAAGCCTAAAATTGACAATGAAATGATTTTAACAAATTTTGTCTTGTTCTAGGGCTTTGGACAACCAAGTCTATGTGGCCACTGTGTCTCCAGCCAGGGATGAAAAAGCCTCTTATATAGCTTGGGGACACAGCACTGTAGTCAGCCCATGGTAAGTATACCAAAGGCTGGGAGAGAGAATGTAGTAGAGCCGGCCAGCAATGTAAATCTTATACAAGTATCTCACATGAACAAAAGAGGGTTTATGTAGACACAATTATCTATACTTTGTTTAGAAATGTGAATTCTGTTGAACGTTCAGAATTATTTGCTGGTTTAATATGGGAAAAAATGCTGCTGGATTTATTGCTTCAAATTGTCTGTCTGTTTCAAACAGTATTGAATGTGCTCATTACAAGGGATTAAATCTTTTAGTCCAAGGAGGAGAGGACTGGATAAAATATTTAAGAAATTGCTCCACCTTCCAATAGATTTTGGTCAGTGCACTCCATGAAGGGCTCACAATGTTAAGACTTGAGTAAGTAGTGTCATGCAGAATAGCACCAGGAGATCCTGGTCTGTGTAAAGTCCTCAATCTGTCAAAAACAAATCTTTCAAAAAGTCTTAGAGTGCTATCAGGCCTCCAGAAAATGACTTCAGCCTGTACGTACCTTTATGTGCATACCCCTGTTCAGCCCAACCTCCAACAGCAGCCATAGATGTTGGTTCCTTTTCTGAAGAACTGCAATGTAGTGCATGAAAATATTTTTAAATATCCACAAACTTCAATAAAACAGCCGTATAGGACACTGTTCAGTGATCAAGGGCCACTTTATTGATTAATGAGGTATAGTAATGATAGAGCCCATCCTAATGGTGATCTTTAGTTGTCGAAATACCAGAAGTGTGGGAATGTTTTCGCCATTTCCCCTTGCATGCCTCCCTGATCATCCTATAGTTTGGCTACTCCAGAAAGCAGAAATGGCAGAATCCTCAAATAATCCAGTTTACATAATAATCATCTGTTATATCTGAATTTATTATTTGCTGTTTATTGCAGGGGAGAAGTCATCGCTAAGGCTGGGTCAGATGAAACCATCACCTCTGCTGATATAGGTAAAGAATGTTATAAATTGTTGGGGTTATTTCAGGAGGATCCACATTTGCAAACTCGCTTACACCAAGTTATTAATCTACCTTTTTATCAGTGACAAAGGAATATAGTCCTGATATCCTCTCATTGTCAAAATTAGGGTAAAGAAACCTGAAAAGTTTGCTTTTATTACAAAAACGTTTCTTAAAACGTTACAAGATTAGACCTGAACATATATATATATTATAATTATACCTTAATCCTCTATCATATAAAGTGAAGTCCCATCTGTTGGGAAAGAAAACCCCCTGTATATAAATAATATTTACTGCATAGATTTTAGCAGATTGGAGTAGATCTGCTACCAGATACATTGTAATGACTGCTAATAACTGGGAGGCTATGCCAGTGTTCCTCAAACTTTCTAACATGGGGGAACCCTGTGAAAAAACTTTGAGGTCTTTATGGAACCCTTTCTATAATTACTGCACAAACTGCTCATGGAACTCCTAGCAACCTCTGGAGGAACCCTGGTTGGGAAGCACTTCATTACAGGGACGCTGTCAAGTCTCTAGACAAATAGAAAGAGTCTCTACAATAGAAGAGGCAATAAACTGCCTTTCGCAGCAGGCCATGTTTCCAACATTCTCTACATTTCAGTGGTACTGGTAATGCCAGATGCTTTAGCATTAGATGCTTCTTGCAGTAATGAATGACTGCCCCCACCATGTACTGTGGCTTCTTTCTTCAACCCCTAGGCAAATTCTGAGTCTTGTAGTGATTTGGAGTCACAGACTACATATGTACACAGGCATGTGCTAGTCCTAGAAGTGTTGAATGCAGAACAGATATCTGTTCCTAATGTACCCTTTTTAACAATACAAGTCTAATTGTGAAATAATAACATTACAATACTATGTCATTATTTTTTGCCTTTCAGACTTGCAATACCTCGCTGATATCCGTCAACAAATACCAATTCACAGCCAACGTCGCCATGATCTCTACAGTGTGGAAGAGAAACCCAAATAAATTATTTCAGTGAAGTTACTTTTCTATGACAGCGATTACATTTCTGGTAAATTCAGCACTTATTTATACTGGAATCAATAGGGAGTGTAGGTCAGTGTAAAATATATCTTTGAATACATGTTGAAAGTATTCCACTGTTAAAGAAGGATTTCAAAGCTGCTATAATTATCTAATCACCCCATAGGGGCTATAATTCTAAGACTGCATACACACGTTCAATTACAGTCGTTGGAAAGGATCTTTCACTATCCTTTCCAACGATAAACTATTGCGTGATGCATGAACGAGTGCTGTACATACAGCACCTTGCTGCGCGCTCTCCCCCTTCATTTCTTTTAGGATGGTTCGTCGTCCATTGTCCGAGGATCTGCCAGGAAGGTCGTTCGGACGATGAGCGATGTACACATGCTAGATTCTCGTCCGATAACAGCCCTGAGGCGATTATCAGACGAGAACCATTGCAAGTGTATACGTACCCTAATGCATCACGTGATAGAAGAATGGTGGGAGCTATTATCATTGATCACGGTGTGCTGCATCCACACAATAGGCTTAATAATTCACCTACTTTGCAGCAAAAAGATAGATTCACAGAATTCCTAATCAAACAATAAACATTAACCTTTCAATGTCCTGGCTACATTGAATCATTGAACGGTAGGGTGTGATTGGTTGGTATAGGTCTTTGTATAACCACCCATGTTTTGTCATCCTCTGATCATTGTAGGTAGCACTCTGGTCATGCAATACTAAAATACTAGGTTTAAATCTTGCCTAGGACACTTTGTATGCTCTCTCAGTATTTTCATAGCTTTGCCAAAAACTGTCTGGTAGTTTAATTGTCTTCCAATGAAATTGGCTTTAGGATGTTATGGATTTATGACTATAATAGGGACACAAGACTGTGAACTTCTCTGAGGGACACAACTATGGAATCTGTAAAGCGCTGTGTTAAACCTTTTTCAGTGAAAAAAAGTGCCTTTCCTTCTTTAAGTGTCTTTATACAGAAGATTTTTATACACACACATTTCATCTTTCTCTTCACTTTTATGAGTTATCTCTGTATAGATTGTAAGCTGTGTACACCATTGTGACCTCTATTATCTGATTACTAAGTGTACTATTAAACTAAATGTTGTGATGGTGATCTCATTCTTTCTTATCAAATAACAAATCATGCACCAGCCCTGTTCATGACCACATTGGTGTCTTACCACTTCAACTGCAACCATGATGTTTATATACCTTCTGCACCATTCTCCATAACATAAATGAGAAAGTTGCCTGTGATGGCCACAGCAGAGGTGCAGACCAGAATTAGCAGACTCCCCAAGACATTATTTCACTCTCATGGATCCACCAAATACTGACATGTTGCTGGGCCAAAATACACCTCTGCATAATTTGTTTCCATTGCACTGCAGACAATGTCTGTGTTCATTACTGCATGCATTACTGATAGAGGGGGGCATTTGTTTTGTCTGTGTGTTGGGTGCACTGACTGCATGTTCACTGTGCTGTTGTATTGCAAGTAAATTGCATGAAAATTAGCTTGAAAACACTGCACCACGTGCACACAGAGATCTACATGTGGCTTTAAACTCTTGTATATGATTTAGAGCCCCTTCACATTTATGTTGCAGTTATGGGTGAACCATGGTGAACTGGGTTACTTTTCATTTTATACGGCACCCCGCAGACGTAGACTTACTATAGTGCTCAATGCAATTGTGCTGCAGCATACCACAATGCAAGCCATGGTTTTAAGGTGTGAATGTGTCTTTGATGTGGGGAAGCAATTATTAAAGGGAGTACAATAAGGAGGAAGGATGAGGTTTGTGCCTGAAAATACAATACAAAGATTGCATGATACAGAAGGGGAAGACATTCTCATTTCTGTTCTCTTTCCTCATTTTTTTCTTTGCTGTCTTGTTGCATCACTGCTGCCCTCTGTTGGTCACTGTGATGTCCTGCACTAGCCCTGGCCACCCAAACCAGTTGATCAGTGGGACTTGAGAACCTTTTCCTTACCTGGTATCTCCTTTTTGGAGTGTCCCCATTTATGTACCAGGGGTTTGTGCCGTGAGATATATTGGAGGAATGGAGTTGGGGCTATTCTATCTGAATAGTGTGGATGCTTTCCCTGGGAATATATCCTGCATACTTCTTCCAGTTCATTTCCCCACATGGCCTTGGGCTGAAGGGGTGGGGTGTAAACAATGGCAGCCACTATACCTTCACATTATGTTTCCTTTACTTATACATGTTCTTTATCCAAAGCAGACCTGTATTGTAGATAAGGACAGAAGTGTCCTGACCGGGGTGGTAAAATACCCGGCCACATGTGGATATACCAACATATATCCTGCCTGTATGGAGGGGAATGGGGTAACCTGGAAGGCCGAGGATCGAGAACTGGGAAGAGGTGCAGAAGAATTTAGGGTTGCCCTGCGATCAAATATGGACAGGTGCGTGTAATTGAAAAAATTGCAATCAGGCAGGTGGGGTTATTTTATTGCAGAAGGGATACACACACCTCTTTGTCTCTTTATAGTCTTTATATATATATATATATATATATATATATATATATATTCCTTCATATAGGAAGAGAATATTGTTTATAACCCCTTCATCCTCAGTTAGAAATAGCCTTTTCTGGTGCCTTTTGCCCTGCAAAGTTTAAATGTTTAGCATGGTCAAACTATGAAGCATTACATCTGAGATAGCCAAGCTCAAGTAAGTTTCTGCTGGTAACAGACATCTATCTTACAATAAACTGTTTTATGTCACGCCCCAGGCCAGTGCAATACAAAAACCTATTATATATGCAAGCATTGGAATGCTAATGAGCAAAGTTTAAAAGCTAATTAACCCTTGATTGCTAAATAAATGTTTTGCCCCCTACATTTAATTTTTTTCACTTACAATATGTTCCTATGAGCCTTTCAGACATCCTAAGCAAATTTGGCGACACTAATATGTTCAAGGGATTTTTTAATTTGCTTAAAAAGTATTGGCCTGGGACTTTTTTATATTTTAGAATCAAAATTTCCACCATGATCTCACAATATTTGTTTAATTGACTGTTGCTTATCTGTAATCAGTGCCCCACTGCATCATTTAGGACTGTTCACTGCTCAAAAAAGGCCAAAAAAAAGGGTACCTAGCTGGTTCTTCAAGCTGGCAGAAGATAAATAAAAGCGAATATTTGTATATACGCGCAGGTGCAGGCTGATCACAAAGCCTCAACCTAGGTATTTCAGCTGCAATCCAAGAGTGGTGAAGGGATTTCTTTTCCTGTCCTGCTTAAGTGACTTTAAGTGGTGAAGCAAAGAATAGGATGACAGTACTAGAGCCTTCAGGAAGGTAGCATTGGCCAGGACATCCGTCCTTCAAAAAACAAAAACTAGGTACTAAGTACAAAACAGGTAAGAATTTGTGATGATGAGGCTCATCTGACTTGTGTTTACAAAGATTAGACCATAGGGTCTAAGGCAGACGTAGGCAAACTCCGGCCTTAAGGTCGCATATGGCCTAGCCAGTCTCGTTATTGCGAGTTCCAGCGAGATCATTGATTTCACAGAGTTCCCGCACTGTAACCCCAATTACTATGCCTAAAGAGCAGAAGCAATGCGCAGCTACCAGTCCCCGGAACGTTGTGTCTTCAACCCTGAATGGACTGACAAATTTATTCTTCGTCCAACGCTGCAACAAAGCCCTGTGTTTAGTGTGCAATGACACCAACAGCACTTTAAAGCGGTCAAATCTCAAGGGGCATTTCCATGCCAAGCATGCGCACACGTACAGAGACTTTCATTGACTTCTACCGTTAGCTGCCACATGCTTAGTTTCCAATGTTGTTAGCCTGTGCCAAGCGTGTGATCGCAATGTTTGGCAGCACTTATTCGTGTGAGCAGCTGTTCTCCAAGATGAAGTTTTGTAAGAACAAGCTGCATTTCCAGCTCACTGACAATCACCTTTATGACATTCTGTTGCTGAACTCCTCATCATTAGAACCTGATATTGTATCTGTCTCTAAGAACATGCAACATCATGTTTCCCATTATTCCTACTGTATTTTAAAATAAAAAACCCTACCTCCTAAAATGGCCTAGTAGTCCAAAAAATTTGGGCTAATCCAGAGTATCAGTTGCTTAAAGGCTTGAGATTAACTACTTGGTGACTGTTACCTGACACCACTAAGGCATGCTGCTAGTAAATAGGGGACAAACTTCTCATAAGGACCATACTTCTTCTATCTAAGCTATCCCAAAAAATTAACATTGCCGCCCAAGCAGCTTTTTCTCCTTCCACTAAGATCACAGAGGAGTCTAACACACTCTTCAGTGTCAAGTAACAGAAGGTCTATGGCCACTTTAGAGTCTTTTAACTGAGCACATTCTCATGGGTTCTATAATAAAAGAACAGCACTATCTTTTCCAATCCCACTACTTGGTATACCAATTTCTCAGTTCTTGTGAACAAGGTATTTTATCCATTTGTTTAACAGGAATTAAACTGACATGCCTACTGGATTTTGGCCCACAGATCAGCCAAGCTAAGTTTAGAGTAGAAGTAAACTCTCCATAGCAAAACGTTTTTACTGGCAGTCTCTTCTGCCTAAGATCTACAGGTGCATCTCAATAAATTAGAATATCATCCAAAAGTTGATTTATTTCCGTAACCCAATTGCTGATTATGGCTTACAGGTAATAAAATCCCAGAATTCACTATTTCAAAAAATTAGAATATTGTGAAAAATTATATGTCTCATACCACTCAGCTATTAACCCAAAACACTTACAAAGGTGTCCTGAGTCTTTTTATGATCTCTCAGTCTGATTCAGTAGGCCACACTGCACAAGGTCATATTCAGAAAAATTAAATGATGTACCTGGGAGAGTATTTTGGGCGGTGCCCTGGAGCAGGATACATGGTCCACACTGTGGGAAGCAGCAAATAAAAGCTCAATATGTAAGCTTTATAAAGAAAATCTTTACAAGATTTTGTTCCGCTGGTACCATACGCCGGCGCTGTTACACCGCCTGTTTCCGGAGGTAGATCCGGCTTCCTGGCGCTGCGGGTCCCATTATGGGACTCTGGAACATATTTTTTGGTCCTGTCCCCTTATTCAGAGCTATTGGGGGAGAGTCAATGCACTAATTGGGGACGTGACCTAACAACGATTTCCCCTTGACCTGCTCCACCACTTGCTGGGATTGCCCCTATAGACCTCCCCAAGTCCGCTCGTCAGCTTATTACACATATTTTAGTGGCTGCTCGTACTCTAATCTGCACCAAATGGAAATCCAGACTGCCCCCCTCTATGGAGGATTTGTATGCTCGTATTCAAGACATACGCCTAATGGAGTTTCTCACTGCCCTCCTCCGAAACAGGGTTGCGAAATTTGAACAATTATGGGAACCTTGGGATGCCTACTATACCAGTCTACAGGTTTAATATGTCGCTGGTTCCAGACGCCACTGTGCTTCCTATCCACCTTTGTTTGTATCCCCCACTTCCCCCCCACCCCTATTCCCCGGCTTAGCTACGTTTTTTCTTTTTGACTCATTTCTTGTTTTCTGTTGTTTATTTATCTGTTGTTTCCATATTTTTATAGTCTATGGGGTTTGATAGGCTGGTACAGTACGGCCACTGTTTTTACTGTTACTTACGCCAGAGTTTTATGTACCATTATCGGATGTACCTATCACCCTGTATGCTGTGTTTACGAGATGTTTTGCTGTATAAGCCTGGTTGTCTTTGTATGTGAAAATGTTCAAAAAAAAATTCAGTTTCAAAAAAAGAAAAATGAAATGATAAATGCTTAAAATATATAACTGTGTGTAATGAATCTATATAAGTTTCACTTTTTGAATTGAATTACTAAAATAAAATAACTTCCTATTCTAATTTATGAAATGCACCTATATTTGCCCAAATGTGATTTTTATTCATCTTTTGTATTTTTTGTTTACACTGGGGCATCTTCTCGTGGGGTTGATGTAGCTCCTGCACATATGCATGGGAGCTACCTTGTCTTGTTGTGAAACTGTACAGAACCTGTACTCTGAGGAAGCTACATTATCCCCACACAGCCAATGGAAATAGCCAGAGACAAGGAAAACATGACAGCCACGATGGAACAATGAGGAAAACTGGGCACCTTGCCAGGTAAGTATGCTGTTATATGTACATATTATGGCAAAACCTCAAAGACCAGCAGCCCAGGCTTAACCTCCTGGGCGGTTCATTTCTGTCTGGATTTATATGTGTGCAAAAGCGGTACATTGTCTTTCATGAAAATTTATTTTACATTGTTGGCCCGTAATTCTCAGATATAACTCACTGAAATATGTCCAATATTGAATAAATTTAATAATAAACTTTAAATCACAAAAATCTGTTAAAACAAGGGTGCATAAATAAATCAAAAATATTGAAACCCGTAATATAACTATACAGTAGCATATATTATATATATAATATAATGATTACTTTGTATTGGACTCAATACAGTTATTTTGTATTGAATCCAATACAAAATAATTTGAAATTCCTGTGAACTGCCAGGGGACAGATTGCAGAAAGAGGACGTGGCCAGAGGATGGGATTGGACGGGCGGGACACTGGAGGACGCCGGTGGGACCAAATAAGTCTTTATTTTAATTTTTTTTTAGCTACCCCGAATGTGGCTCAGGGTTACCGCTATCAGCTGTTTCTTTTTTTTTTTTTTTTTTACCACGAGCCACAACTACACCTGCTTTTGCGGAGTTGGAATTATTTTTGGTTAGCATTTTGTGAAGCTTTTTTTTTTGTATTGTATCACTTTCAAATAGATATGTACAATTGTCCTCAGAGGAGACATTACAACTTATTATATACACTCTTAATAAATGAAATAGAGAAATTACTGCTTGTTGTTGGACGGCAGCCTTTCATAGGACAAAGCTGAGTTTACAGGAATTTATAATCTGCAAACTACATTTGTGCCAAGGAATAGGACAGGCACCCAGCAACAGCCATTTCCCATCATCCCTTCTATTTAGGTATTCCTGGTCATTACTTTATATACAGTTAGGTCCATAAATATTTGGACAGAGACAACTTTTTTCTAGTTTTGGTTCTGTACATTACCACAACTAATTTTAAATGAAACAACACAGATGCAGTTGAACTGCAGACTTTCAGCTGTAATTCAGTGAGTTGAACAAAAATATTATATAAAAATGTGAGGAACTAAAGCCTTTTTTTACACAATCACTTGATTTCAGGGGCTCAAAAATATTTGGACAAATTAAAAAGCTGAAAACAAAATGTTCATTTCTAATAATTGGTTGAAAACCCTTTGCTGGCAATGACAGCCTGTAGTCTTGAACTCATAGACATCACCAGATGCTGGGTTTTCTCCTTTTTAATGCTCTGCCAGGCCTTTACTGCAGTGGCTTTCAGTTGCTGTTTGTTTGTGGGTCTTTTTGTCTGAAGTTTAGTCTTCAACAAGTGAAATGCATGCTCAATTGGGTTCAGATCAGGTGACTGACTTGGCCATTCAAGAATATTCCACTTCTTTGCTTTAATAAACTCCTGGGTTGCTTTGGCTGTATGTTTTGTGTCATTGTCCATCTGTATTATAAAACACCTCCCAATCACTGTGACTGCATTTAGCTGGATTTGAGCACAGTATGGCCCTGATTTATTAAAGCTCACCAAGGCTGGAGAGAATACACTTTCATCAGTGAAGCTGGGTGATCCAGCAAACCTGGAATGGATTTCCTAAAAGTCATTAGCCGTTTGTTAGTAAACGTTTTTAATTCTGGACCAGACCCTTTCCAGATTTGCTGGATCATCCAGCTTCACTATGGAAAGTGTATTCTCTCCAGCCTTGGAGAGCTTTAATAAATCAGGGCCTATGTCTCTGAACACCTCAGAATTCATTCCGCTGCTTCTGTCCTGTGTCACATCATGGATAAACACTAGTGTCCCAGTGCCACTGGCAGCCATGCACGCCCAAGCCATCACACTGCCTCTGCCATGTTTTACAGATGATGTGGTATGCTTTGGATCATGAGCTGTTCCACGCCTTCTCCATACTTTTTTTTCTTGCCATCATTCTGGTAAAGGTTGATGTTGGTTTCATCTGTCCAAAGAATGTTTTTCCAGAACTGCTGGCTTTTTTTTTTTAACAAAGTCCAATCTAGCCTTTGTATTCTTGAGGCTTATGAGTGGCTTGCACCTTGCAGTGCACTCTGTATTTACTTTCATGCAGTCTTCTCTTTATGGTAGACTTGGATATCGATACGCCTACTTCCTGGAGAGTGTTGTTCACTTGGTTGGCTGTTGTGAAGGTTTCTCTTCACCATGGAAATGATTCTGCGATCATCCACCACTGTTGTCTTCCATGGACGTCCAGGTCTTTTGGGGTTGCTGAGTTCACCAGTGCTTTGTTTCTTTCTCATGATGTATCAAAGTGTAGATTTTGTCACTCCTAATATTGTAGCAATTTCTTGGATAGTTTTTTTCTGTTTTTGCAGCTTAAGGATGGCTTGTTCCACCTGCATGGAGAGCTCCTTTGACCACATGTTGTCTGTTCATAGCAAAATCTTCCACATACAAGCACCCCCCCTTTGTTGTCATTATCTGCTTAATTGATAATGAGATAACGTCGGAATTGCCCACACCAGTCCATGAAATAGCCTTTGAATCAATCGTCCAATTGTCTATCTTTGAGCCCCTGAAATGAAGTGATTGTGTTAAAGTTCCTCACATTTTTATGCAATCTTTTTGTTCAACCCACTGAAGTAAAGCTGAAAGTCTGCAGTTCAACTGCATCTGAGTTGTTTCATTTAAAATGAGTTGTGGTAATATACAGAACCAAAATTAGCAAAAGTTGACTCTGTCCAAATATTTATGGACCTAATTGTATATCTTTATATAAGGATGTTATTCATCAATATTTTTATGTGACTGAATACTTTAATATTTGCACCCTGCTTGTTGGTTGTATATTTATACCTGGGCAATCAAGAATGAATAGGAGCGCAGAGCCTCCCGAAATACCTTTGCCACGCATCCTGGGAGGCTCTTGGCTGCTCCTTCTGCACATGCCTGAGCATTTTGGGCATGCGCATAAGGAGCCCTTTCATCAATAGGGAACGCATGCACAGGGAGATCGGCATGTTTTTTCCCAATCTACATCACCCGATTTCATGCCTGCGCAGTGCAAAATTGGGTGATCTACAAAGAACGCGGAAGAAAAGAGATGTCGGCGCCTGGCGCTCCCAACCCGCCGGCCCGAGGTGGGACCCGATGGCAGAAACCTCCCGAGGGATGGACTGATCTGTGGGATTGAAGGTAAATGTAAGCTTTATGAAGGTAAATGTCCAGGTGTCTTGTATTAAAGACAGGAGTGCATGGCATCTGTCATGTTCGCTATTTTCTGCAAATTTCACACCTGGTGGAGTATCTGAATAATACAAGTAGATCTGGTCATGCTATGTGCTAAGGAGCCATCATTTAACAAAAAGTGTGTTAAATGTTGTCAATTGAGAATGTCTGTAAATGCTAAATACTAAAAATCAAAATTTGATTTACCTGGTGTAAAGTACCAAGCCATGTAGGGAACACTTTTTACAGATGGATGCAGCTCACTAGCTAGTCTTATGGTTCTGTGCGTAAAAAAAGAATAAGACGGCCTCGGTACCTCCCAGGTTGTCCAAACTATCTACATAATCGGCCAAACGAATAGAAATCCTTTAAGGGGTCACAGCTCATGGCATGTCCTCATTCTGTGCAGTGGCTATTGAAGTGTCATTGGACACCCAGTCTCCTGCTCCAACATTATGTCATGTCACAGCAGTCTTATCGGACGTTAGTTTTGGTCAAAAGGGTCCAGCTACTGGTTTCTATGTGAGCTTTCAGTATTTTTGAACTTCCCCCATCATGTGCCAACATGGAACGGTCAGGAAAAAAAAGAGAATGTATTACCATAATTTTCCTTTCCTGATGAACTCCATCTCAGCACCCATATAGCCCAACCCTAGGACTAGTTAAGAATCACTAGGTGCATGGAACACCTTGAATTTATCTGGTTAGGCTGAGAGGAGGAGTGGAAAGGGAATAATATGCCATATGGTGACATGGAGCTTATAATGACAGCAACATTTTAGTAGGTAATAAAAGTATTGTAAGTTTCCCATTGCAAGATTTACAGACACATTGGTACCAACATTGAAGAAAGAATCCAAAATGTTGAGGTTTCCAATGAGCAGGAACAGAGGAAAATGTTCTGACAGCAACTATAAAGGATTTCACCTTGTATGGAGAGAAAAGTCAAATCTTCCCAAAGTGATATAGACACAAAACAACTGGCAGAACTAAACAATTCTCTACATGCATACAATTTAAGCCAAATGTTTGCTCAAAGCTGGAGCCAGCACTCCTATTAAAAACCTCAAACTGTATTATAACTACCTAAGATATCAATGTACGGATAAAAAAAAGTGTCTGCATCCTTTCAGACCAGTAAAATCCATTGGTAGTATCAGATCAAAAATTAATTTATAGGGGATGCCTGAAATTTGATTGCATGTCGGTGCAGATTTTAGGAAAAAGCATCAAGTCAATCACACACCCAGTAAAGGCAACCTTGCAAGTTTTCTCTATAGGCCAAAGCAGGACAAGTCAATTTTGCCATACTAAAAGGAATCATTCATTAGAAAATTACAGCGGCTGCAGAGTGAAATGGAAACGTAATTTTTTTAATAACAATAAATTACAGTATGTGTAGCAATTATAGATTTTTCTTACTCTAGTTTTTTTTTAATTAAAGTTGTCTTCTTTTAAATACTTTTTGAGCACCTAACCTGGAACAAGGATGTAGTCACAGTGAAGTCAGAACTCCTGTCCATTTGTTCTGGGGTCAGAGACTCAATGTATTAGTCATGGAATCAGCAATACAGCCAGGCAACAAGCATTTTCAGAAAGAAGTCAGCAATGATAGCTTTCATTTGATCATAGTACAGGTTTCCTTTCATCGTGTACATAAAATCAAAACTTTTTTTTAACATTTTGTATACAGTGATAAGGGAAGAGACTACTGGTCAAGTTTTTTAAGCCTGTCCCCATTGACAAATTCACCTTCCCTGTCATAGTGGAGTTTTCTCCTCATCTTGGAGAGATTTCTATTAATTTCTAATATATACAGAAGAGGGAGTGAGGGTCATTCCCCCTATAAAGGCACAAAAAGCCAAAATAAAGACAATTAAATGTTAGTTATGTATGTACATGGGGGAAACCGTATTTGCTGCTTGCAAAGGCATGAGCTCTGCTTCCTTAATAAAAAACACAAAGGCTTTCATTGCTGAGGAATCCTTCTAAATATTCTAGCTCCTTGGTTGTTATGCATGTTTCTTTCGGTCCAGCACTGAAGCATGAGGGTCAGCATAACAGCAATGCAACTAGTATTTTCAGAAGCCGAGCACAGCAATGTTTCTCGTGATAGCTTTACTATAAAAGCAGGCATTAGACCAATATTTCAAGCTTCCTGGATAGAAAAAAAATGCCCGTGTATTGGGCTGAGCAAGCACCTGCACTGCATCTCTACATAAGCTCCATAATAGCATCAGAAAGTCCACATTATCTCGATTTGCATGCTTTAAATCAATTCTTTACCTTCACAGTACAGATCAGGGCTGTGGATGCATCTATTTAACATAATATGTGAAAATGAACCTTGACTTGTTTTTTCAGAATGGAATGTGAAGCATGTGCATGCTAAGTATCTATTTATTTTCGAAGCCGGTAACTTAAAAAATAATAGTTACTTTTCACTATTAAAAAGGAAGAAATCAGCCTTTTGTGATCAAATATGTACAAGGTAATTATGACAGACAGGACTGAACTGGAGCAATCAACAGGAAAAAAATGAAACTGTAAAAAGTACCAGACATATATATATGTATAAAAAATTAAATTTAAGAAAATTGCTCACACGGTTAACCATCCATTCCCAGACAAAACTGAAAGAAACACAATGCTGCAGTTTTATTTGCACAGCGAACTGTGTCCTCCTGTTCTCATGCAAAAAAAAAAGGTGCCTTTATTTTCCCCTCGCAGAGTCACAGAGGGAAAGGTGGCGCAGTATCCCAGACACCCGATCCCACAATACCAACAACATCTAACAGAAGGGATGAATGACAATACCACAAGCAGAGAAACAAGGGTCTGTCATTCCACATTATTTGTATGCGTGCCTCTCCTTTACAGGAAAGACTTGTCTTCAAAGGACAATTACTTCTCAGCTATCCTTTGCTCATCAGCTGGGAGTTCTTTTTACAGTGTTGGTGGCTTCAAGCCGTACTTCCTGGCGACCTCTGTCTGAGCATATGCTGCATCACATAGTGAGTAGAGGTGGGCCATTTCCATTTCAGATTTAGCCAGGTTGATGGCCTTATTGAACATTTCAATGGCTTTCTCCAGATTACCCCTAAAGAAGAAAGAAAAAGTTATGTGCCAAGTTACCGGAGTTAATGATTACTGTATAACCCCCTGGGAGCTTTCACTTTATATTATGCATATTTGTTCACAACATTCAACAAAGAGCAGAACACTGAAGCAAATAGGAACCACAAGGCAGTTTGTAGGCTCTTGCTGATGCTTAGAGTAAACCTACTTTCTAAGTGGACCATCCACTTGTTTAATATACAAATCAGTATTTTCACCGTTTCCCAGTTCATTATCATTTGACACAGAAATAGTATAGCTTTTAAAACAATCTTTACTTTTATGATTAAAGATTTGTCCTTGAGCTACAGTTAGATGACTTTCCCCAAGAAAAGGCATTGGGTGGTGGTACATTCTGAAAGACTCATGTGATGATATAAAGATTTGAACACATCTCATTAGTTCTATGGCACTGGATGGGTGCACTTGTAGTTTATTTGGGTATGGGAAGGGAGAAATACAAGTCATGGCATACGTATAACAGGTAAAAATTTGAGCCTACAATAAATGAGTATCCCTATGTAGTGTACAGCGCTGCGTAATTTGCTGGCACTATAAAAATCCTGTTTATTAAAAATATTAATTCAAAATGATTGATCCTCTAAATGCCAGATTTGTGATCCACTGCTATAACTTACCTCTGAACTTCTATTGTCCCCATTGTTTCATAGGCAAAGTCACATTTGTTGTCTATTTCAATGGCTTTGCTGATGAGTTCTAGCCCTTTATCTAGATCTTGCTTCCACTGAAGCTGAAGTAAACTGTATGGAAAAACAGGAAACAAATATATTATGATAAAAATTATTTTTTGCCAGCTTGGCATCACTGTGTCGTTTAAAAATAAAGTAAAAATTTGGCAACTTTTTCTTTATAAAATACTGATGTGTAAGGGCTCCTCTAGTTTTGAAGATAGCTCATATTGCTTTCATCTATGGTCAACTCTGCGCTGGCACCAGAAATGTAAAGGATTCAGCCATGTGCAGATTTCTTCTCTCTTACTGATGTGCATTTTTGTTCCTAGGGACTTCTCATAGCTGGAGATCCAATTTCTTACTTCTGCATACTGTGTTTCACTCCTCAGGAGCAGTAAGAAGTCTCAGTTCTGTTTTACCCTCACAATAGTAACATTGTTTTGTCACATGCAGCAAGGAGAGAACTACCCCTTTTTGATGCCCATACAGATGTGTAGAGATTAAAACTCGCTCACTGCTAAAGTGTCCAACATTAAAGGAGTTAGTTGGTACTTCAAGCTGTTGACATGTCCAAAAGCTAATTACCGTTTTTTTATCATATAAAAACTTACATTTAAAGAAAAAAAAATCCAAAAAAATGTTTTTAGTTTTTCCTTATTACAATTAAGTTCTTTACCTGTACATGACTCTGTCTAGTACGGTGGTCCCAAACCTTTTGCACATCGCGGAGCACGCATTCATGGGGGGCCGTGTGTCACTCAAAGGGGAAGAAACTTCCCCCAGAGTGCCATCACGATGCCAGAACCAGCCCACTCTCCTATCACAGGTCTGCAATGTCCCCGGGAGACATAATCTTCAGCTCTGGCCTATTAGTGCCCTGCTGACCCACGTGTGAATTTATTGCCTGGTCCTCTTTAACAATGGCTGATTTCCCAATACATCCACATAAAATAGTGTATATAGGGAGTATTATATATATGGAGGTACTCACCCTTTGTGAACATATGTTGTGGCATTGTCTGGCTCTAACTCTATACACTGGTCATACATTTCATCAGCCTTTCCAAATTGCTGCTGATCTGTAAGAGCCTGCACAGAAGAGATTGTCCGGGGTTAGGAGACAAACTATGCGGTATTCAATATAAATATATATTTTTAACAGTGAATTTTTAGTATATTAAAATGTCATCTTAAGACACTTGGCAGATGAAAATATTCAGAGAAACAAAGTGGCAGTATCCAGGGAAACAGTCTCTTGTATTATTTATGCTTAGACTTCTTATTCTAAGCATATGCCTGACTAAAAGATCAGACACACTGAAAAGTCGTTTAATCTGTGCTACATGAAAGCACCAAGGATTCCTCAGATATTATAAGGATTCACAGAATGGGCTGTACACTATATGGGTAAAGGTTTGTGAGACATGACAATCATAACTACCTATATGGTCAAAAGTTTTTCAGGAAACCCTCTAAATCAATGCTGGAGGAACGAAATGGTTAAGTCACAAAACAGCGTATCATGGTGATTAATTCTCCAAGAAGTATATCAATATAAGGGAGGGGTTGGAATTGGTACATACTGAATGGATAACTATTAACAGTGTATTACAATAGGGGTGGGGTGTTGGAATTGTCTCATACTACATTGTCATAGGGGGTTTCTAGAAAAGTATTTCTAGCTGAAAGTCAATCCACGGGTTTAGGTAATTTTTTTTTCTGCATGAGAGTGCCTCTAAGAGCAGAGCAGCCTCTGACATGTCAATATAGACAAAATTCAGGCTACTGACATTGGCTAAATGGTTCATGGCCTGTGACATTCCTGGCATTACATTACAGGTAATATAGTTGTGGAATTGATCTACACATGCCAGAGTTGTTCTCGATGATTCTGAATACTAATTACTTTTAACAGAAAAAAAAGGTGCATTTTAAGTACAACTCACAAGAACAAGAAAGATAGAACCCCCCCCCCCTACAAAAAATGACATAAAAAATGATATACCTGGGCATACAGGGCATAGCCTTCTGCACATTTTGGAAACTTCTTAATGACATCTTCAAAGCCTTTCATGGCAGATTTGATCTGTAGTGGATTGCTGCCTGTATACGCTTTTCGGTACTACAGCACAGTAGAGGGAAAGGAGGAGTGAAAAAAAAAACCATTGTAACATAGAAGCAAAATTAAAACATTAAATTACTAAGTACCTTTGTCTAACGCACAACAATATTACACAACACAGAATACAATAAACCCATCACAAGTAGAAGGTAAACTGATAATATGAAAACATTGCAGCTACACTGAAAATTAAACGTTTTTGGCACATGTAGTGCTCCCTGTTCTCATACCCCTCGCTGGTAATCCCCAGCTGCCAAAATGACATCCAGGAGTTACTTTGTGAATAAAGCTGCTATTTCATTAGCTGCTCTGTCAATCATAGCATTTAGATAAACAGGGCGAAGAAAGAAGAAACACTTTTGTATTTATCCTTCTCTATTTATCTGCAGATATACAATTTCTGACTAACCTCTTAGGAACCTTTAGTTCACCTTAATCTGATTCATTTAGGGTATACGGGCGTGAGAGATTACCTAATTATAGATTTGGAGGAAGTAGTGGAAAGGGTTGTACTAGCACTTGAATTTTTTCCCCTAAAGTCAACATTTTTTCACATTATAATATTTGAGGTACTCAGAAACCTTTTGCAGGGTACTGGATTTTCATTCACTTTGCTATATTTTATGATGCAAGGACTGATGTGTGATGTAGTGAATAATTAGCATTCTATTAAAAAACAAAAAAAACACTATGCTGTTTGGATGCACTGCCACAACAACGCAACTGCAAACATTAAAGGCAGATAGGATGTAGTGTGTCAAGAATGTTAGTTCAAGTATCATAGGGACTTACTAGTGCAAAGCATTTCTGTGCTTGAGCCAGAGCAGAATCTGGTCGCAATCTAATACATTCATCAAAATCAGCCACGGCTTCCTCCACTTGGTCGAGAAGGATTTTTAGCTGCAAAGAAAGGCATGTGAGAATTTCTAAAGTAAACGCACAATAAAAACTCCACAGGTGAATTAATACACGTGAACTGGGCTGCTCCCACAAAGACACAATGTTTAACTAAAATGTACACTGTAGACAAGCAAGTATGTTCACTAGAACATAGAACAGTAGAGCCTGTATTACCTTGTTTGGTTAGGATTTTTATTTTAAATTGACAGCACCGTACAAATAAACCGTGTTCTGAGCAGTTCCCTCTACTAGTTCTGCAGTACAGGGTATTACAGGAGTCTTTTATAAAAATATTTATAAAAATAAAAAAGAAAGGTACTTCTGCTTGTTTCATCTGAGATTTAAAAGCTATCAACAGTGTTTACCTTTTATTTTTATTATATCTGTCATTCTTTTACAGGATTCCTTTCCTCTGCCCCATCTCTTATCACATACAAACACATCCTGTATCTTACCTGCCCTCTATGATGATAAACATCAGCATTTTGGGGGTCGATGTCAGCAGCCATGTTAAAGTCTTGAGTTGACAGAAGGGGTTGTTGTTGCTGCATGTACATGCTCCCTCTTTTGATCAGAGCATTTGCTCTTAACTAGGAAAAGCACAATTAAACAAATTGAAATTTCCTGAAACTTCAAATGTAAAATGTCAAGGAACAGATTCAGGAAACTTAATGTAAATCTGTAAGATAAACTGGGTTTGCCTTCAAGTTTTAAGGAGGTATCCAGCATATACCAACATGTATGTGAGAAAGCTGCTTCTCTTATGTACCTTTACATTGGCTTCTTCCATGCTAATAACCTGATCCAGGTCGGGTTTAGCACCTGCAGAGTTTCCAATGAGCAGGTAAAATGTGGCTCTCAGTAGTAAAGCTTCTGCAATGTACTTTCCTTTAGCATCCACTTCCTTTGTGCACTCACTAATAATTTTGTCATAATTCTCCTCTTCCATGTATTGTTTTGCCTTTAAATAGCCGGATCTGAAAAAAGAAAATATGGTGTAACTAAAATGGGCTTATGCAAGCTTTTTATTATGATACATGGAAACAAATGCAGCACAAAGCAATGCAAAGTTTAACAACAATGGACAACATCTACCCCCAAACCCCTTTATCTAAATTAGTGACATGTATCACTGTACATGTGTTTGGGGGAACACTTAGCACATTTCTCCTTAACATGCACATAACATATCCCCATGTTTTGCCTTGGTAAGAACCAGCTAATTTCTGAAGGCATTAAAAAATCTAGGGAATAATCCTACCAAAAATCTAGTGGGTTTATAGATTTATAGAATAGGTTCACAACACTGTCCAAAAGTCCACTGCATGTTTGCAGAGACAAAACTATTGGAGCTATGCTGGTTCATTTTCATTTAGATTTTCACACTCTTAGTTAAAGGCTATCTTTTGAAACCTATATAGAATATCACACATTTAATAAAAACCCTGAATCAGACATTCACCAAAAACATTCCCTGGCGGAGAATCTTCCAGGACTATAAGTTTCAATGGAAGCAACGGATTCCTCGACAGGGAAGGTTTGGGTAAATGTCAGATTCACTGCTTTAAAAATAGACCCCCAAAAAATGTAATGGGTACAACTCTCAAGTTTTTAAATCTACACTTGTATTAGTCATATAGATCTAAACAGATAATAGCATACAATGCCAGCTTGATCTGTTCAGCTTGAAATTCGTATTACGGTGTACCAATAATCTCTCAGAAATGAAAAAGATCCTTGACAAAGGATTTTCCAAAAGCACATAAAGGGTATATTAATACAGGGGATGCCCTTTTGCTTATATTAGTTTAAAAACAACTTTCAGGATGGGTACATTTGTTGCAAACTATGTGATAGCTGGTAGATATCTTGGTCAGAAGTCAGCAAATCACATGAAGACAGTTATTGGGGGAAGGTATTGTGTTATGTTTCAAGATATTTTTTAAACAACAAAAAGACTCAGGACTACTAGGCCACTAGACTGAGAAACTTTTTGGTACAAGCATAAAAAAAAAATGTTTATGACCAAATAGAAATGAAAAAAAAAGCTATAAATACACTTTAGGTATTTACACTCAGGCTGGGCACACACGTGCAATAATTGGCGTTAGGATCTTTCACTACCCTTTCCAATGACAAGACGATGCATGAAATAGTGCTGTACATACAGGGCTCTACTGCACTATGAAGAGGGGAGGGGGGAGAACCACAAAGCAACACCCCGTTGAGAGGTCTCTGCTTAACTTTCATTACGATCAAACGATAAGCGCTGTACACACACGCCAGGTTCTCAACCAATATTAGATATTGGACTAGAGTCATTTAACTTGTGTACGAAGTCTTACTCAGTGTAAGTATGTTAGGTTTTTATTATAAAAATATATACAGATGAATCAATCATGGTCATAGATGTTATCTCCAGACACTCTGACTGTTCTACAGAACAAGAGAAAGCCAAGAACTTCAAACCTACTTCTCTTTTACCACGGCCTGTTCTCCCTCTTTATCCTTGTCTTCATCTGACTTCTCTCCTTTGTGCAGTGGTTGGGAGATAATGTCATCTGTGAAAGAGCTGAAGTAGGATTTGATGAACTGAGGTGAAGGCATTAGTGGCTCCCTGTTCTAAAATAGAAGAGACGGATTGTTTATTATCATCATCATAAATCTTGTATACAAGCAGGCAAAACACATCAATGAAATATATATATGGAAACATCTTTACTTGACATGATATTTCTCTGATACAGCAAAGCTTAGTCACCACCTGCCTCAAGTATTGGACTGTACATGAGTGCAGCAGTGAGAGACTGACAAGATTGCTTTTCTGCACTATCCTCCTGTCAGCATGCTTAAGTACATCTGACTGGCCTTAAAGGTAATTTACAAGAGAATGATGAAGTAAAATTTTGGCATATGTGCTAGCTGCATAAAACACATATTTCTAGAGCATCAAGTAATATTAAAATGTGACACAGAAAGAATAGCGAGTTCATTTGCCTATTGTATCTGTAGGGGTAACCATCACTATTTATTAAGGTGAAGGTGCCATGTGGTTAGACATCATATTAATTTGTCATTTCGTTCAGGGCTGGTAAAATGTCTGGCTGAGCTGCAACACTGTTGGCAACAGCATATTACTGTTGGCAACTCCATATTACTAATGGGGTGATGGGAACACTTGATATGAATCATAATACTAAAGCCCTGTGTTCCTATGACTAAAGGTCATATTGCAGCCTGTAAATACCACTGCTGCTGATCATCTAAAGAAAATTTAAGTTTGCTGTAAAGTTTAGTCCAGTTGACACGTGATCACCTGGACTACAGGTGAGCCAAAAACGTCTGGTAATGTATGTGTTTTTGGATGAAACTGTGCTTTGTGTAGAAAGGGATCTGAAACAGACACATTTAAGAAAGTCTGCCTTCGGTTCCAACACCCCACAAGGTTTTTGCAACCTTTTCAGTGAAAAAAATTCTAAATATCACTAATATAAAACTATCTTAAACTAATGGCCTGTCCAGATTATGGATAACACATTATCATGGTAAATTGGATTGCATAAAATGATGCAGTTTTTCTTGGAACTAGGATTCGCCATTTAAAAATAATTAGCAATATGCTTGTGGTTTATTAAAAAAGCATGGGTTTTTTTTATCAGTCACCCCATTTGTCATCTCCCCTAATCAAAGTTACTTGAAGTCCCACAGAGTAAGTGCATGTTTTTTTGTGAGTGCAAGTACAATTGAAGTCATATGGCCAAGCATTAAGCTGAAACTTTCATACCTTGTGTGCCTTTTTAAATATTTTGTATAAATTGAGCAAGTTGTACAAAATATTATTTGCTCCATAGAAATTGGTTTATTGTGTGTGCTCCCTAGAAGCTAAGGCGCCCTATATATGCTTCCAATATGGTATAACGCATGGGATCCTTGCTTGCATAGCAATTAAAGAAGAGTTTATTAAGGGATCTGTTTATTAGGGAATGCTTTGTGCTGAATCCATTAGATGTTTGTGAACCAAAATTCTCTAATTTAAAATGTTAGTAGCACTTCTGCTGCTGTTTGTGAAAGTCTGAGGATGCAGAAGGTTAATATCCTAAACAAAGAAATACAATAAAAAATTGCTGAAAGGCTTTTGAAGTTGAAATGTTGAAGCAGAAGACCTGACAGATGGAGGAATTAACACCAGGTAACAAAAAAGTTAACTAAATCATCTGTAAGTAAACAATGTGTAATATATATATTATATACAATACACAAAGAGTGATTTAAAAAAAAAAAAACTGCAAACCTTCTGCAGAAACCATCCTAAAGCACACACAGTTACTTATAGATACCTTGTATTTGTCTTTGGCTTTCTCTTTTCCGAGCAGTTTAAGTACTTTATCGGCAAGCAGCATGCTGGCCTGGTTCTGGAAGCCCTCCAAGATGCAGACTGCTGTGACATCTATATCAAAATAAAAACAATGAAATTACAAACAGATAAAAGCTCTGTGAGATCATATTAAACAGAAGAGAAGGACACTAAAACTGCAAAAGCAATACCCTTAATGTAGCCAAAAGAACTCTGATTTGAGAAGACTGAAATATCTAAACACAGGTCACCTGACTATGAACCCAGTTAAGCACTGAGTATATTGGTACATTTGTTCTTTAAAAGCAATTGCAGGACCATGTAACTGATAAATGGAGCCAAACATTGTCCCCTCATCATAACCCATTGCAACAATGTCAGCATTGTCTAACATAAGCAGCTGCTGCTTGTCATGCATTAGGTAAAACATTTTGCATAAAACAAACCACTAGGGTAGATTATACGCTGTACTCCCCAGCAGTAGGTACTCCCCTAGGCAGGCGGAAATTAAGAAAACACTGTGTAAGCCTAGTCTTTTTAATCTGAGTATATACAAGGCTGATGACACTACCCGAAATCATGTAGCTTTCTGGGCCAATAACCAAGCACCAGCACTGTTTGGAGAATAAGAGAAGTCAGGTACGTGGTCCTCCTTAGATCCAAGGAAGATACACACCAACAAATCTCTGTTTGAAAAAGATTATTGTCCAAGACAGTACACAAATGGAGCTCCTATGTAGGACCTCCATGCTTTGATATTTTAAACCATTAGTGTGTGGCTAGCATCCTTAGTTTTTGTGTTAGGGAAATTTTGCCTGACTTCCTGTACTGTTGCTACCCAGAAAAGGAGTGTGATCTGCCTTCCTTGTCTCCTTTTGGAGGGCTTCTTTAATATTTTATTGCCCCATCGGCTAAGGACTGGTGAAACAGTCACATAGATCCTTAGCGCAGTGGTCGCCAACTGGTGGTCCACGAGAAAATTTTGGGGGTCCGCCGCTCTGGCCGGTGTGCACTCCCAGCAGGGTCCTTCTGAATGTGTCCCCCATGCAGTTCCTAGGCTCAGGGAGGTGGGTGGGCCGTCCCTGGACAACTCGACCACACTCATATTGCAGGCTCAGATCTGCGATGGGAGAGTGGGCGGGGTTATGTCATAATGACGTCAATCTGGGGGAGTTTCTCCCCCTTTGACACCTGGCTCCCCGCACATGCGGGGTCAGGAGCCGGTGAGATTTTAGTGGTCCACGGAATCGAAAGGGTTGGCGACCACTGCCCTAGCGGATCTCAAAAGAAAAAGATACCCTAGAACAGAAACATGGAAGATCAACTACAGTGTTGTCAGAATTTTTTTTAAGCTGGGTGGTAAGAAACTGTAGGCCAGTGGCAACCCAACTCTTCAGTATCCACCCAAAGGCAGGTGGTCAGCCAAAAGTGCTGGGGAGAGCACTGAACTTATGTCAAGAGAACATGAAATGAGAAGAAATTGCCCTAAAGGGAAATTTATGATTTTAAATCCTAACAAATAATTGTCAATAATCCAACTATACTTTTAGCTAAATTGAAAACATAACCCTTTATCTAAAACTCAGTCAGTCACACGACTCATTTCTATCAGAAGTTGATTGACAATTTCAAGAGATAGAGGTCAGGCACTAATCACCACAAATCAGCGTGTTTACCTTCAAGGCATTCCTTCTTGTTGTCGAGTTTTTCATGTGCTTTGGCCCGTCGGAAGAGCGCCTTCACATACTTGGGATTCAGTTCCACGGCTTTCGTACAGTCTTGAACGACATCTTTCCACGTTTGCTACAAAAAGTCATTGTAAATAGTTATATTAAATAGGATGCACATTTATAAAACCTGGCTAAAAATTTAAAAAAAAAAAAAACGTTTACCAATAATTGAAAAACTTTTAACTATCCAACACTTTGTCATAGTAAAACTTGCAAACCCCCAAATATTTTTATTAGAAGGCTTTAAAATTCTTGTGTTGTAAAATAAAAGTTTGTTAAAGTGTTAAATTTAAGTGTTACATTCCTATATAAGGAGCATGGCCACACAAAAATAAGACAACCCAAAACCCCAGACATGTAATATCAGCAGTTAGAAGGCACAGATCTGTGTATCTAAAATCTCAGGATAATTCAGAGCCACTGAGGCTTGCCCTAGGTACTTCCAAGGCTAATTAAAAATGGATACTACTGAAAACAAAGATTCAGTGCAAACAAGGCTGAAAGAGTATTATGACTGCATTATTTTTTAACGTGATCATAGAACAAGGTATGAGGTGCAAAGGATCAGTGGCCCAGCCTGTACCCTGTGTTTACTTACCAGCTGCTCATAGGCAGCCGCTCGGTTCTGATAGAAGGTAGATAAATCCACTTTCTTTTCTGGGGGACAAAGACTAATGGCTTCAGTGTAACACTGGATGGCTTGATCGTATTTGCCAGCTTTAAAATACTTGTTACCCTTGTTCTTTGCTGCTTGTCCTTTCTCAAGAGGGCTCTAGGAAAAAAGAAAAAGTATTAAGTGAGTAAAAAAAGTCAATCAGCCGATAATACAGTCATTTTACCTATGGCACAGATTCCCTGGTTATGTCAGAGGAACAATCTATTAGCGGAAAAGGCAGACTAAAAATTGTTCTAAAATCTTCATCTTTTATCAAAAATTGTGTATTTCCCTTACTGTATATAATCTTGCTTGTTTGTTTGTTTAGGTAGATCACAACCCTACAAAGTTGTCAAACCTAAACTGACACATTACCAGAAATAATCTGACATGTGCCAATATTAAATCTGATTATAAAAGAGGCTAATGAGAGTTTCCATAAAATTTTGTGGAATGTGTAGGAGATTAATGTAAGGTTTCTCTAATGCAGTTCGTAGGCGGACCAGAAATGTTAGAACAAATAAGTATTGACCTTTATAGAAACCTAAGAATCCATAAAATATTGAAATATAGCTGGAAAATACTTAAGGAATATATCCCGAGTAAGTTGCCCTGGTCAGTGCTTCCTGAAACATGAAAGGTTGCAATGAGAGACTATTTATGTGAGTGTGCATAGACACAGCCAGTGACAACTAATCAGAGAGAAAATAAAAATGCTCAGACAAGATTTTCTAATACAACTATTCATTATTGTGCGGGACACAATCCTCAGTTACCCAATAGGGGTAATAGTAAAAGCTGTGATTCCAGGTTAAAATATTTATTTTCTAGCATCAAAGATATTAGGAAGTGACAAATACCAAAGTATCTTTCTGTAGGTGAATTAGGCTGAGTACACACGTCAGATGATTCTCTTCCTGTAATTGCCTCAGGGCTGATATTGGATGAGAATCTGGCGTGTGTACAACAATCGTTATTCATAGGTCTGTCCTGGCGAAACGATGAACAACCGTAATGAAGTGAAGAGAGCACAGCGGGATGCTGCTTGCTCGTTCATATTCCTCCTCTCTTCATAGAGCAGAACAGTGCTGTATATACATTACAGGTGTGTACGCAGCCTTATCCTGCTAAAGATATATATATATTTATATTTATAAAATACACACACACACACACACACACACACTATACAGAATAAAAAGGTCAGTGAGAAACAATAATGAGCAGGACAGCATATAAGCCAGTGATCACAGACAAGCCATGTAGATAAACAACCACCACTGGACTTTGTATTAAACCATTCTGCATTCTTCTGGCATGGAATGTAAAATTAAAGAGGCAGCTACTCACTAGCAGGGAATGAACTATAAACATCACATATAGAAGACGAAAGAAGAACATTGCCTTTTCTGGGCTCACGTGACAAGAAATTAAATATAAGCGCCTAGAATGGATGATGGATGGGTTAAACCTACTCCATAGAAATTGTTACTTAAAAAGGGAATCTTTTAGATTTAGGAAACTTAGAAATGACTAACATGTTACTCATTTAGCTCAACAGCGGTGTACATTTTTATACGAAGGTGCAGGTTTTAGAGCAGGTACAGTAATCTTGGGAAGACACTGACCCAGAACAAGTACCTCTTGTACTGACACAGCTTTTTATTAAAAACCAGACAAAGCCGGGCCCCTGCACCTACTGAAATCCTCTGCAGTCCCTATTTATTCCCCTAGATCGCTCTGCACTATTACCCTAAATAGAATATACAACCTTAAAGGAATTTAAAAAATGCAGCTTGTTGTGTTGCACGGGTTTTCCCTGTTTAATGCCGTATGACAACTCTGTAATTGGAGGAAGGGGCAGGTACATAAGAAAAAGGTCACCCTGATCAATGGAAATCAGATTTCCTTATAGACCTAAAGCAAGTGAGTTGTAAATGTGACTAGCAAAACATTGTCCTTTAGAAACGTGAAGGTTCTGGTTTAAATGTTAAAGAAAGCAGCAACTTTGCAGCCATCTTGCCACACAATTGCTGCATAAAGGAGACTGGAGAAGTTTGTTGCCACCTATTTAATTAAAGTGCACCACCTATATCATTAAAGTGCACATGTGTTTTATCCCAACCCCTTCACTGCTGATACTTACTTTACGCTAGTTTACCCACCAACCAACTCAAGCTATGAGTAAGCTTCATGCCGGTCTGGTGAAATGCTGAACAGGGCTAAAGATTCACCTTCACATGGCAGATCTGGGTTTGTCTGCATTGGTAACCAGCGTTGCATTGTGGGGAAAAAGGTGAGACAAGAACAAGCTGTCTCATGCCCAAAAATATTAAATAAAATATTTGGCTTCCACGGTGATGACATGGTATCAGCAGCAGAGAAGCAAAAGCCTTCCTGTTACATTGCCTCAACAGAATACTTTCACAGTCATACCATGCTGTGGACAGGAGAGGTCAATTCTTTTCATTCTTTCACGTGTACAAAGTATAGGATGTCCATTTACAACATGTTTGTCATGGAAAGCATAGCTCTCCTTGCAAATTTAGATGAAAAGGTGTGCTAAGTAAAAATTCTCCTTTTGGTGATCGTGTCAGTTGTTGAATTGAACAGAGAACTGCAGGATGGAGAAGGCTGCTGTGAATTAAACACTACTACGGATCTCTCTGCAGTATCCCCGAAGCCAAGAATAAACAGCAGACATAAGTCTGCAGAATGACATACGAGACAATGAATGAAGAAGTGTATATTGTGTTTTATACAGTTAGGTCTTTAAATATTTGGACAGACAACTTTTTTCCCAATTTTGGTTCTGTACATTAACCACAATTAATTTTATATGAAAACTCAGATGCAGTTGAACTGCAAACTTTTAGCTGTAATTCAGTGGGTTGAACAAAAAGATTGCATAAAAATGTGAGGAACTAAAGCCTTTTCTTAACACAATCACTTCATTTCAGGGCCTCAAAAGTAATTGGACAAATTAAAAAGCTGAAAATAAAATGTTCATTTCTAATACTTGATTGAAAACCCTTTGCTGGCAATGACAGCCTGTAGTCTTGAACTCATGGACATCACCAGATGCTGGGTTTTCTCCTTTTTAATGCTCTGCCAGGCAGAGCCTCCTGGGTTGCTTTGGCTGTATGTTTTGGGTCATTGTCCATCTGTATTATGAAACGCCTCCTAATCAATGTGACTGCATTTAGCTGGATTTGAGCAGACAGTATGTCAGTGATTGTGTTAAAAAAAGGCTTTAGTTCCTCACATTTTTATGCAATCTTTTTGTTCAACCCACTGAATTAAAGCTGAAAGTCTGCAGTTCTGAGTTATTTGTGGTAATGTACAGAACCAAAATTAGAAAAAAGTTGTCTCTGTCCACATATTTATGGACCTAACTGTATAAAAAACAATACCCGAGTCTCATTTTTTTCATGCCCCACTGACCTCAACTCAGGCAGCTTTCACCTGTAAGCATAATCTGTCAATTTCTATTTCTCATCACATTGTCTCTTTCCTTTAGTGACAACATTTAATATCTACCTTTCACCCACATACAATAAAGAAAACCATTCTGTGGGCTGATCAATACTTCAGAGTCTGCAGCTTGTCAGTTCATCAAGAGCTGCTGCCAATACAGCAGCTTGAGCAACGTGGGCCTATTATAAATCTTCATGCAGAATACACATCCTGTCACTCTGCTTAATGCTCCTTCTGCTTAGTTTTGTGGCCCTGGACATATGATTTGTGTGGAAAAGAAGTAAAGGCAATCTAAACTTCATTATTTCTGTTTAGCAAGCATCTTTATACCACTTGAAGACATGTAAACAGCACTGTAAGGAACAGGAACAACATTTTCTCTAGAAATAGCATGCATATGTGCAAATTAATCTGCCAGGATCTACCATTTATGTAAAGTTCATATAATTTTTTTAAGTTTAGGTTTAAAATTTATTTGCTTTTGCCTAGTGCAACACTGTCCAGGACTTATTGCCTTATAGTAAGAGAGGAATACTAAGGACTTGTACAATGCAGTACACCGGGGCACAAATGATAAGGTCTGACAGTTCATCCTGCCATATGTGTACCACAGATATTAGTTACATTACTTTGTTTTGCACAGCCTATCCAGAGGAAATATGTACTAGAAGAAATTTACAGGCTACCATTGCCAAGCTCCCCTAAAAGCTGAATAGCACCACAGGCATGGCAATCAGTAAGCCGGAGTCTGCATACTTGTTCCATTTCCATGACTCAGATTTCTGAAGACACAAAGTCAGCAGGACAGTCAGGCAAACAGCATTTTGGATAGTTAACACAATGCACTAAGCTTAATTTAAATTTAAAAAAGGCGCTCAGCATGAATTAAATGCAATTTCTCAAAAACAATAATTTTCAAATTGTTCTAGTCCCTTTCTACTGTTCTATTAACGGACTAGGTCTTGTAGGATATTGTGGAATTCAGGGTATCCCCCTTTCACTTGGATGGTCTGCCAAATGCTAAAATTGTGCATGCAGTGCACAACAATGCATGGGAGTGTGTGGAACTGGATCTCTCTGGTAAGGTAAATAACTGGCAATGCAGTACACGAATGCATGTTAGGTGCATTGCGGTACAAAGGCATTACTGTTTATCCAAATGCCATCACAAGATATGCTATAGATAGTATATATTATCTTGTCATATCATATCTATTAAATAATCAGTACTACAGCCAACATGTAAACTGAATTCATTGATAAACCCTATTGTTGTTGGTAAATTTATGCCTGCCTTGAGATTGTGCTTTATGGCCAGCTTACAGCGGACAACTGGACATTGCCCGACCAATGCAATACGGCAAAAAGCACCATAAAAATATAAGTTCTTTCATCAAGCAGTTTGATTATTACCATGACCTAGCAGCAAAGAATGTGCTAAAGACAGATAGATATTCTTTGCCTTGCAATGCCTTCCTAATGAATCTGCAGAAATGTACCATGTGCTGCTGTTACTGATATATTAGGCCATATCCATTAACAGTACCGTCTCCCTATTCACAACAAAGAGAATGTTTATGTTTGATCAGTTAATGGATTTCTGAATCAATACAGGAAAACCCAAAGGATGCTTTTACTGAATTAACACCAACATCCCCGGGAAGTAAATCTCTTCAAAAGGAAATTCAGAAAACCTTTTAGGTAGTGAAAAATATTTGTTATATCACAGTATAAAGATAGGGCACCCAAGTACATAAATATAATTTTCTTCACAACACGGTGTCCCTTACATTGGTTTTATATGGTCCATTGTATTATGCTTGGTAGAAGTTGAAGAAATACTTTTTGATATTTGGTAAGTTTTGAACAGTAAACTAAGTTTTTAAAGGCTGTGTGTACTTGTACACAATTCCATTCAAGCCTGACTCTGAGCAGACTTAGAAACAAAAGTTATTGCAGTTATTTATTCACTAAGAAAATGTACTTTAATGCAACCAGTCCAAAAATTAGTCCTTATGTTAGCATCTTGAAATCTCCTGTACAACAGCAGAGAATGGTAGGATCAGAATTAGGAATCAATCAGTGATCTGCAGACATGCTTACAGATGAGAGCAGAGGGCTGACCTCATCATTGAGCTATCCTTTAATTCCCAAATCAGCATTCTGTAAGGGGAATGGATGCTCTGAACAGTGTTTTTAGAAAATAGCTGCAGGTAGCAGAGGTCAATGATCTTCTATATGTGCATTTCATTTGTGTAACATAAATTATAAAGGGAGAGTATAGTCTATTTCTAGTGAAACATGTAACTGCTTATAGAAAAAAAACTCAAGATTCCCTATTTTTGTTTATCAATTTGACAGAGCCTCCAATGGACACTACACAAATAAGGCAAATAGAGAAAGAGGGTTTTATGGCAGTTTTCAGTATATTTTACTGATAAAGGTGTGAATCAAACGATATATTTTCTAGACTGTATGTACAACAGAAAATAAGATTTTACGAAAAAAGCGATTGACAAAGCAAAGTTGTCTTTTTAACACAAGACTGAATTGCTTTCACTCCGCCTACTACTATTGGAATTTCCACAACCTCTACAAAGAATAAACCAAACTAAGCTTCCCTGGACTCCTGCCCCAGGAGACGGGCAAAGAGGCAACTGCTGCCTCTATTGCTTATTCTCTGTTGTACATACAGTACACTTGAGCTTTGTCTAGCAATCATATCGTTTGATTTACACCTTTATCAGTAAAATATACTGAAAACTGCCATAAAACTCTATTTGCTCTAATTGTGTATACGGTTTCTAGTGAACACATACTGTGTTAATCTTTTCATGTATGCAATGTTTACATTATAAGTATTCCCTCACTAGTGCTCAACCCAGAAATTTTTTTAAGCCAGTTGGGAAGAAATTTTAGGTGGGTGGTAGCCCCTGTATTGTGACCAAACTCTTTGGTAACCACCCAAAAACAGCCGGGTGGGTGCTGAAAAGTGCCGGGTGGTGCGCCCAGCTAAAAGTGCCTGGGGAGAACCCTGCCTCACCTATGTTTTTGTCTATGGGAAATTTACAAAATAACTACTAGAAGAAACTCTGTATTTGATTCAACCTTATGTTAGCCTCTAAATATAAAGGCATAATTAACCTTATTCAGTGATAGTGTCTGTTAACCCCTTTTATATTTTAATTAATTATCAGCTTCTTCTTCTTCTTCTTACCCAGCTTAAAATTTCTGGGTTCAACACTGTAACCTAATATAACACTGAACAGTGTATGGCTGCCTTGATGAATAATATATAAAGCAACTTAAAGAGAAAATAAAAGAACAAAGCTGAATCAAATTGGACATTTAAGTTTACTGAAATCAGATGACAAAGATGTTTAATATTGGTTGCTCTGGGCTCCTTCACTTTTCTATACAGAACCGATGTTTGTATATATGCCTTACAATGCACACAACCCTTTTATCTTCCAGGTCGTAGTTCAGTTGCAGGAACCATGGCGGTATAAGACTTAAGGTCCTAGGTAAAAGGACAAAATCAGATAACAGTCTGATGCTTGTCAATATTAGCAGATTTATTTATCCCAGCACAAAGGCTGACAACTCATCTGTAAATCTGTGATTACAAAGTGACCAGAGAGCAACACCAGCAATGCTGTCTGAAGAAAAGTCTACTTATGGGAGAGAAATCATTACACACGGCATGTGTTAACATGCAGTATTTTGCACTGCTGTTGTATTGAACAGGCTGCCAACAAATCAAAATGCTGATTTTATTGGACTTATTTTTGTTCAGTGGTAGTTTGCTGAGGTGTGTTGGTTAGCATTCATGTTGAATGGAACTGCAACACACTGATTTGTGTATGATTACAACATACAGGCTGGAATAAAGGTCAGAATATATTAGAGGAGGTCTATTTGATGAGGCAATCAAAATCCTTTGATAGCTGTTGGTCTGGCAGTGACACAATGCACACCACCTCCCATATTGTAAAAGTGTGCACATTTAGATTAGGCAGCAAATGTCAGGCTTCAGGTGGCCTTTGACTCCCTGACTCTCCAGCTAAAGAATCGGGCTTAGTATAAGGATGTAAAAGCTATAAAAAGAAGGAAATGAGTGAATATTTAGATTCTGCACAAGTATGACCATGAGGGTTCGTCTCAACCAGATAACATTATTAGACAATGATGCCGCCCTGAACGGTGAGAACATTATTAACATTTATATTCAAACTTCCTATTCCTATCAACCTACATATATATCTATGGTTAGCTATACCAGAAAAACTTCCAGTGCAGCCTGAGGAAACTCGGGGCTTGTAATTATTTATACAACAACATGCTTATATTTTGGCCTCAAACTATATGCAGCTTCCAAAAGACACAGCCATCTGGTTATAGGAGGATGTGAAAAATCTGGGAAAATGTCTATAGAAATGCTGCATTTTATTTAGAAAAGCAGAACTTAATAAGTTGAAATGTGATCCAAGTTCCACTAAAAGTAACATGTGAGCTGAAGTATGTAAACAAGATCCACTCGATGTCAATTAGAGCTGTAAAAGTGTTTTAGGACGTTTCGAGATGTGATTCGTAACATGAATTACTGAATCAAACATTCACTGAAACATTGCCTGCTGGAGAATCAATCACTGCCATTGAAACACATAGACCTTGAAGATTCTCCATCAGAGAATGCTTTAGTGAATGCCAAATTTACTCCTTTATAAAACGACCCTTATGAATTACCGAGGTATTTAAAACAATGAGGTGAGATTTTTACCTTCATACTAAAGACAGCTTCCTAATTACATTGGCTATAAATGTCAAAATAAAAGAAGCAAGCCCTTTAAAAATATGAACATTGCAGATTACAGATCAGCATACTGACAGCAAACGTACAGCTAACTTTCATCTAACTGCAGAGCCCCGCGCATGTCTGGCAGTGTTTATGTTGCTTTTTCAGCCAGGTGCTTTGTTACTGAGCAGAGAGAACTCTTTATTTTATTTAGAACTTGCATCAGAGCCAAAGTACTGCAGCACAACGGCTGCCCGAAATACAGATGTAAATACCATTGTTCTGCTCTCCACCATGGGGAAGCAAGTCAGTGTTGTGAGCAATTTATCAAGGTCCTAAGGGATGGAGGGATTAATTAGGGGTCTACATAATCAGAGGGGTTGAGGTGACTCCTCCAGCAATTTATTGGGGTTATACAAGGTCAGAGGCAGTAAGGTGACTATCCAGCAATTAACTAGAGGTCTACAAGATCAGGGGGGATAATGTAACCACCCAGCAATCAATTGGGTGTCTACAAGATCAGAGGGGGTGAGGTGACAGGCCACCAATAAACTAGGGGTCTACAGCTGAGGTGACACCTCCAGTAATTTATAGGGGTCTACAAGATCAGGGTCAGTAAGGTGATCAGCCAGCTTATACCTAAGCGTCTACAAGATCAGAGGGGGTGAGGTAACACTCTAGCGATCTATTATTTAATGACTATCCAGCATATAACTAGGGGGTCTACAAGATGAGAGGATGTGAGGTGACCACCCCAGCAGTTGAGTAAATTTCTACAAGATTGAAGGTGTGGTGCTACCACTTCTACATTTATTTGGCATGGTCCTCCCTGTTGTACTATTACAACATGCAATTTCTGTGCTGCAGGTGTCACTTAATCTTAGTGACCCCCCTACAATGCACCTTTTAATAGACACGTCTTGTGGTCTCCCTAGGAAAACATTATGTTTGTTATCACGTTAATGTAAAGCCACAACGTCACCCCCGTGTATAAGACGACTAGTAGAGGAAGGTGAAACACTACATAATCTGTTATACTGGATGATCATAACCCACTGCCAGCTAGGATTTGGAAACAATTAGCGATTGATCTTTGGACAATCCTTGGATAAAGCAGCGCCTGGCCAAAGATGTGATGAACAAGGAAATATTATTACACAGTATTTGTATAGCACCGACATATTACAAAGTCTACAGTCATGTGACTAGCTGTCCCTCAAAGGAGCTCACAATCTAACGTCCCTACCATGGTATATGTCATTACACAGTCTAAAGCTACGTACACACGGCAGATTTTTATCGCCGGATAATAGGCAAATTATCGGGCGAAAATCTTCCGTGTGTACAGTTGGTGTCGTCCATCGTCCGGACGACCGACCTGCCGGATCCACAGACGATGGACGACAGCCGATCCTAATGAAAGGGAAGGGGAGAGCGCGCAGCAGGGTGCCGCAACCCGGCAGGGCCCCCTCCCCTCTCCATAGAGCATGAACGGTGCTGTATGTACAGCATCGTTCATGCATCGTGCACTCCCTTGTCGTTGGAAAGGATCGTGAAAGATCCTTTCCAACGACAAAAATTGCAAGTGTGTACGCAGCTTAAGACCAATTTTTTGGGGGGAGCCAATTAACCTAACTGCATGTTTTTGGAATGTGGGAGGGGCAGCGTGGCGGCTCAGTGGTTAGCACTCTGGCCTTTGCAATGCCATGTCCCAGGTTTGAACGGCTATAAATACTGTGTAATAATATTAAAAAACCGGAGTACCCAGAGGAAACCCACACAAACACAGGGATAACCTGCAAACTCCATGCAGATAGTGTCCTGGTTGAGATTTGAACCTGGGACCTAGCGCTGCAAAGGCCAGAGTGCTAACCACTGAGCCACCATGCTGCCCCTGTTGGTGAACAAGAAATTTCACTTACACAAATGACCAAGATTTTAATTTTCGTACTTTTCTAAACCCAAGGTCATGTGACAGCCCAGCCCCAGGGTCTCCTCTCTTCCTGTTTACTTCCTGTGGGGTCCTCCTTCAGGTGACCTGATTGACCTATAATCTTCCCATGGCTGTCCAATGTTGGATGCTCAGCGAATGGCAAAGAGTAACGGCGCAACTACAAGGGGAGCAGCTAGTGCAAGGACAACCGGGGTGCCAGATCAGCCGCCCCCTACACATGGCCGGATATTGTAGGATTTATTGTACAGTGCTGCATAATATGTTGGCGCTATATAAATCCTGTTTAATAATAATACTGAAACACATGGGAAGGACTGGGGGGGGGGGGGTTATACTCGGGGATAGGATTACACAAACACAAATAGAACACAAGGCAGCACAATCTCTATCTATGTGTACAGCAGCATGGCTATGTACAACAATCCCCCCCCCATACTACACCCCCCAGCAGGCACACAATGACACGCTGGCTCCATGCTTCCTATACAGGCCGCCCCCACACACAGCTCTCCCCAGCCTCTCACCATCTCTGGCGGGGGATTAGACTCCAGGTTAGCGCTGCCCCCTCCGCTAGGCACCGGGCTGGCCCTCCCCTCCGGTGTCCTCCTCTGACTGTCCCTCTTATTAGACCTGTGACGGCTCCATAGATACACCGCCCCGGCTCCCAGCAGTAGCGGAGCCCCCACGGCTAGGGCTAGCTTCCAGTGCGGGATCCCGGGCCCTCCTTGAGGCTCCACTGGCTTGGAAGCAGCCATGATGAATCCGTCCCTGCTGCTGCGGACACACGGGGAGAGACAGGAGGGGCGGAGCGCCGGAAACGCGGGGAGACCTGGGAGCCGGCAGGAGGGGGAGAACCACTTCCGGGAGCGAACACTGCATGTGGCGAGCGCCTCCTGCCGGCATATTCATCTCACTGCATGTACTTCTAGTAGACTACAGCTCTTATTTGTTATTATTAATATTATTATTATTATTTTCTATTAATATTATTATTATTATTAATAATTATATTAACAGGAGTTATATAGCGCTAACATATTACACAGCGCTGTACATTAAATAGAGGTATTTCTGTCTTTTACTAGTTTATTATTATTAATACTATTATTATTAATATTATTAATATACTGGATTTATATAGCGCCAACATATTGCACAGCGCTCCACATTAAATAGAGGTATTTCTGTCTTTTACTAGTTTATTATTATTAATAATATTATTATTATTATTATTATTAATAATATACTGGATTTATAAAGGGGCAACATATCACGCAGCGCTGTACATTAAATAGGGGTATTTCACTCTTTTACTAGTTTATTATTATTATTACTATTAATATTATTTTTATTAGAAAGCAGGATTTATAAAGGCCAACATGTTACGCAGCGCTGTACATTAAATAGAGATATTTCTGTCTTTTACTAGTTTATTATTATTATTATTATTATTAATAATATTAAACAGGATTTATATAGCACCAACATATTATGCAGCGCTGTACAATAAATAGGAGTTACAATTGACAGACAGTGACACAGGAGGAGATGACCCTGCCTAGAAGAGCTTACAATCTAGTAGGTGGGGGAAGTAACACACAATAGGAGGGGAGATATGTAGAGATGGGTTTTGAGTTTTCTTTTGAATGAGCAGAAGGTAGGAGCAATCCGAATAGGACAAGGAAGACCATTCCAAGGAGTTGGGGCAGCTCTAGAAAAGTCTTGGAACCGTGCGTGTGATGAGGTTATGAGTGAGGAAGTCATTAGTAGGTCATTGGAGGAGCGGAGAGAGCGGCAGGGGGAGTATTTTTCTATCAGGTCAGAACAGTGGGAGGGACAAGAACTGTGTAAGGATTTGAAGGCAAAGCACAGGAGCTTGAATTTCATTCTAAGGTGAAATGGAAGCCAATGGAGAGAACTACAAAGAGATGCAGCAGAGGAGGAGCGGTGGGAAGGATGGATGAGTCTGGCTGCAGCATTCATAATAGATTGTAGAAGAGAGTAGTTTATGTGAATAAAATCAGACAAGTGTAAAATAATGATATTTAGGCTGGGCCTACACGGACTGTTAACCCAGCGTAAAAGCGGAGGCTTTTAAAAGTCTATGTTTGAAATTCAGGCATTGTAAAGCTTGTCTTTTAGCCTCTGGAATGCGTCAATGCTATATTTTACCACTTTTTTACCAGTATTATATTTTCAAACATTTATAAACGCGGTAAAATGCCCCTATTGAATTCAATTGATGCGTTTACCCGCGTTAGGCTTAGTCTACACCAGGGGTGTCCAAACTTTTTTCAAAGAGGGCCAGATTGGATGAAGTGAACATGCCGGAGGGCCGAACATTTTTCCGAACATTCTTTGAACAATTACAATTAAATGCAAATGAATTATTTTATGCCAAGTTAATTGCAAATGACATGCTTTTCATTTCATAACATTAAGATCAACTGACAGCTGAGTTTTCACAATGTATTTGAAATAAATTTTAAAAAAACTTACCTGCACTAATGTGAAGGGTGAAACTGAGATCTGTACTGCAGCAAATAGGCTCGGTCTGGTACAAAGGCAGTGGTTTTGATGCGCAAAATGTCACGCAGATGAGAGTCACTTAGTCTTGTCCTCACACGGTTTTTGTTAAAGTTCATAGCAGAGAATGTCTTCTCACACAAATATGTTGAGCCAAACAAGCTCAGCATTTTCTTAGCCAATGTCCGAATCTCCTGAAACCTGCCCTTATCCAGTTGGCGGTAAAAGTTCACAAGAGAGAGCTGTTGGTAACGACTGCGTAACTCGCTGTCACAATGCAGCTCAAGCTGCAGCTGATCTGGAGCATCATCGGGGTCAACAGAGAATGGAGAGGAGAAAAGGCTGATCTCCTTTTCAATAGCTGCAAAATCTTGAAAGCGCCGTTTAAACTCTCCAGCCAGAGATGCGATGTCTGCTGCATACCTGCTCATTTGCACACTGATATTGTCCTGTGAAAAACTGTTCATTATTTCCTGCAATGCTGGGAAATGTATGGTATTGGGCTGTGTTTGTGACAAATGCCTTTGGAAAAGTTGCAGCTTTGTTCCAAAGGCCTTGAGGTGTGAATAAAGCTGGTTCACTGCTGCATCTTTTCCCTGAAGACTCGTGTTTAGTACATTCAGATGCTTTGTTATGTCAACTAGAAACCCCAAATCAGCCAGCCAAATAGCATCAGATAGTTCTCGCATCGGTTGTCCCTTTGTTTCCAAGAATTCTTTGATTTCCTTTCTGAGAGAGTAGAAACGCTGCAGCGCAGACCCTTGACTGAGCCATCTTACATCGTTGTGATATAAAACATCTTCATATTCAGCCTGGATGTCCAGTAGAAACTGTTTAAACTGACGGTGGCACGGAGCTTTAGCGCGAATAAAATTACCAGTCTTTACAACCGGTTTCATAACATGATCATATTTGAGATATTTAGCACAGAGAACTTGTTGATGAATGATACAATGGAGTTTAATAGCTTCACCTCCTTCAATAACCTTGTTACAGATTAGGGTTGATAAGCCACTTCGTTCACCAGCCATAGCAGGTGCCCCATCAGTAATAATCCCAGTAACTTTGTTCCAGGGCAGTTTCATGTCATCTATTGCGGAACTAACAGCAACAAGTGACAGTCTTCTGTCACTCACAACGCGCCGCCCTCAAGCAGAAGACTGTCTGCCACAGGAGGGAGGGCGGTAGGAGGGCCGCATCGGAAGCCCTATCCTGACGTCACCGCCCTCCCTCCTGTGGCAGACAGTCTTCTGCTTGCCGCCCTCAATCAAAAGGGAGGGCCGTGGGAGGGCTGCATTTACACAGAGCAGGGAGGGCTGTTAGAGGGCCATATTAAACCGCCCCGCGGGCCGCAAATGGCCTACGGGCCGGACTTTGGACATGCCTGGTCTACACGGACGTTTTCCCCAGCCTAAAAAGCCCATGTTTGAAATTCCCATGCATTCCAATAGGGTAATCTACACCAGAACGTTTCCTTGAGGCACATTTATGGTCAATATCTATAACGCTGCTTGCAATGTTTAAAAAATTGAAATGCGGGGTTAACGCAGGAAAATGCAGTAAAGCGCGGCATAGACATTTTCCTGGTAAGCTTTAAAACACTAATAAAAGTGCACAAAAAGGCAAATAAACACAGTAGGAACATTTACATTCGTTTTCAAAACATTTGTGTAGACTCTAGGTTTTAACTCCACATTTTAATTTTTAAAACGTTGCAAGGAGTGTTATCTATAACGCATAACACTTGCCTCAAGGAAATGCCCTGGTTTAGATTAGTCTATTGAAATGCATGGGAATTTCAAACATGGGTTTTTAAAGCCTCAGGTTAAATGTTTTGTGCAGACTAAGCCTAAAACTTTTCAAAATTGATGCCTAAAATGGAATTTGCACAAAAAAAAAAAACTTACATTTAGTGGTAAAAGGTCCTCAATCCCTCCATAAAAAAAGCACAGCGTGTCCCACGCTGTCCCAGCTTTCTTCTTTTTTCCAGCACAGACAGCAGGCGCAGCCATCTTCCTTTATTTTTCTTCCTGGTGCCTCTCATATCACCTGATCTTTACTTCCTGCAAAAGTGAAAAAATGTGTGGATTTCAATGCACATGCAATTTTTTCACTTTCTAGAAATGTGACGCATGCCTGATCTTGGCATGTGCAGAAAGTGCAGAGGTCTTCCCCACATAATAATAAAAAATTCCTACCCTTGATAATTCTCCCCAATAATCATTATATATATATTTTTTACAAATAATGACAAAACCTTTCCATTTTTACAATTGTAGCGCACTGTAGCTTTAAAGTGTCTGCTCCAGCCCAACCTAATGACACCCAGACTCCCAGTGACAACTGATGGTTTAACTGGCACGACCTGATAATATATGAAATAGCTGAACATGGGGGGTCTGGCTCCAAGAAATGCTAACTGGCTAGCTCGGTAATTCCAATGCTAACCACAGCCCAATAGAGCACTCTTGTACACCTAGAAAACAGGGTTTACCAGCCAGAAGTTTCATGATTCAACATGTTGGGGGGCTCTTTGGATAGTAGCAGAGCTTAGTGAGTTCTTGTGCTCTGGCTGAAGCAGGTTACAGGTCCTCTTTATGGTCGAGTCTACTATTCCACGCACCAGAATTGGAGTTCTATTAAGCAGCTTTAAGCAAAGTTCCGCCTAACCAGTCATGTAAAGGTTAAGGCAGAAAGAGAAGGGTGTGGGTTATGGTGGGATGATCATTAGGGGTGGAGAGATGTTGGAGGAGGTAAAAACACCTGAGCAGAAAGAGGGGGCATTGGTAGTTGGCATAGCTAGAGTGAGCTTTCCGCCTGCCCGCCCTGAACTGGATAGTTTGTCTGTTAGTTTTGTTGGGTTGGAGCAGCAGGGGTCTGGGGAAGGCAACTGTTTTTTTGGCAACTGTTGGACAATGAGGAACTTGGTGTAGATTTGATGTCTGAACCCAAGGCAAGGGGGTGCGCCTGAGGGCCAAAAATATCAATCCGTTGGTCTTCAGTGGCATGTTGGTTTTTGTTGGGTTGTGCCTTCCCGGCTCTGCAACCTGTCAGGGTGTTTCGGGGTATTTTAAGTTAAGAGAAAATAAGGTTGTTAAAAAATGTTTATATTGTAACCAAGTTTTTATAAATATTTGTTATTTATACATATTTATGTTTGTAATGTTTTAAAAAAAATGTTGTTAATAAATGGGTGACCCCAGCCAATTTGTTCCAAACACAGTTGTTTGTAATATTTGAAGGTGTTGGGGGTGATGGTAGTTGGCTGGTGTTGATATGGGAGGGACTGGTGACATAGGAGTATGCAGCTCAGGTGTTCAGATATTCGACAGATAGTTATCAGCATGCTTGTTGCCTTTGTGTGACAGACACTACTGAAACCATAAGATCATCTTTACATCCAGGGAATAAGCATTGTAGGCTAACAAAAAGGAGGTCCAGAGCAGGGACATTCCGCTCGGGAGGAAAAGGCTGGATGATGGTGGATGTCCATCAGCTGGGAAAATGAATACAGAAATCTGTGATTACATTAGGGGGCCCAAAGATGTTTCTTTGCCTAGGGCTCCATTTGGCCCTAATTTGGCTGTGCCTATTAGCACCACATTTCAGAATGGAGTGCAGGGATTGGATAATACCAATAGGATATATGGCTCATAGCTGTGAATCTGGCTGCTAAAAAATGAAGCTTGTTACCAATGTTATATTTAGGAAAGAAGTCATGGTAATTATTAGGGGCATTTCATACTTGTAGCTTACTGAAGCATTGTACTGCAAACTCAACTGTGCTACCAAACTGCTTCTATTGAACCAAATAGGAGCGGGTGAGTACCATTTGTGTACACATTGGTTGTGGTGAGATTGCGGTGCTGTTCCTAGAAGGGACATGTAGCTTTGAGGGATGTGGTTGCTTTTTCCACCTCTGAAAGATCTGCACCATCTCTGCAAACAGGAGATCAACATGCGCAAATATGCATAATGCAATCAGTGCAGTTTGCTGGCTTTGGGTTCCCATGGGGGCTAAACGTGGTTTTCCACTGGTAGTGTAAAAGGGGGCTCAGTGTTAGGTTTGGGGTTACAGAGAGGGTTAGTGTGAGGGTTATAGAAAGGGTTAGAAGTAAGGTTGGAGTTACAGAATGGACTAGAATTAAGTTTAGGATTAACAGGAAATAATAATAAAGGAGTTGAGGCGATAGGAAAGGTTTGTGTTAAATTTAGGATTACTGATAAGGTTAAGACATTGCTCCTAATTTAATGTATCATTTTCTGAAGATTGCATTTTATAATTAATCTCTTGGATCCATTTCAAATGTTGTAATACCATTGGTTGCAGAATGTTGACCCCACCATCCTTTGAAAATGAAACTATAACATATTACATGCGTGCAGAATATTACAGACACCTATAATTAGCCTGTAACCTTTACACTGTATTCTAAAAAGGATTACACCTGTGAGAGTTCTTACTCTATTTTTACAGTGTAAATTATATTATGTAACAGAAGGATGAGTGACTGCAAAACATGACATTTCATATCCATCAAGTCTATATTCTAGTAGTCCGGGAACATAACCAGCTCCCAGATTACCTGGTAAGTGCTGCATGAGCTGTCCTTGGTAAATCTGTAAAGCAGATAGGGCAGAGAGGTGCTGAGTGTGCTGACCTATAAATGAAAAGTGTTGTATGCTTGGCTGACACATGATCCCTTTACATTATGTTTCCTATAATAACATTAGTGTATTATCATTTTGTTTTATTTTTTTGACATAAATGAGTCACGAATCTTGGATCTTAAACCATGTTGACCGATCACATTATGATATTGTGACATCTTGTAACTCTTTAATAACCAAGACAATCTCTGCAGTTGTTTGTTTTTGCATATCAAAGCACGGATTGCTCCAGAAGTTATTGAATATGTAGGCTCCATAAAGTTTTTTTTTGTTTTGTTTTGTGAATAACTCACAGTGAGGATTTTGCACAGTAACTGACACCACACTGCCTAATAATATGTTGAGACAAACATCTGTCCTAATTGCATTTATTAAAATAATGTACCTGTTCTGACTTACATACAAATTCAACTTAAGAACAAACATACAGTCCCTATCTCGTATGTAACCCGGGGACTACATACTTAAAGCAACACACATTCACCCACAACCCAACTTGTGTTAACACACTGCTAAAATGTGAATAGGCCTTTACTTTCATCCTTCAGATGTTAGAACAAAGAACAGTCACATTTGTATGGGATAAAATTTTCATTGAAATGTTGCATTTCTGTCAGCTGTGCTATGTATTTCCCATTGGAGCGTACACTGTTCTCTTAACAGATTGAATGTTACCTTTGCTGGGAAATAAGGGGAAGTTGTGGTCACTTCAGTTAATCAATTATTTAATGCAAGCAAAAAAAAAAAAAAATTTTATGTTCCTTCTACACAAGCTTTGGATTTTGAAGTGCACACAATTCCATCTCATTTACAAAGCTCTGTAAACATTCACTTAGAATTCTATGCACCCTATAATGAATCAAATCCAGCAACTGTATATTCATATCATTTTAATGTTTTTGGTTAATGTACAATAACTTAAGTGCAATTTTAGATAATCATGTTAAAGTGATCAGCTGGATGTAAATAAATATCAAGCTTTGTTAATGTTTTTAATACCATATTTTAGAGTATAATTGATAATATTATATCTACTCTGTTGCATAACATTTTCTCTGTACATTTGTAGGTTTTGCTTTACAATACACAGTGCGGGTCCACATGGCAGATGAACTGTGAGAAGCAATCCATGAGCTGCCGTCATACAGAGACACAATGGAGAACATGGCATGATAAATCAGTAATTAGTAATGTACAGCTCTACATAATATGTTGGCACTACAATAATACTGTTACCTATTATTATTAATAATAATCATAATAATATTAATAACAAAAATAATAATAATCTGCTGTCACAATAGTGGTGACTGGGTCCTTTGCCCAATTCCTTTCTTGTTTTTTGGGCCTGGCTTCCAAAGCTCCTCTTTGGCAATGTACATGCCCTGAGCGACTGAGTGCTCTCTTTTGTATTTCATCTACTGCTAGAAGCACCACTTTAAAAATCAGCGATCAGGCCAGTCTTTATAGCAGAAAGGGACAGGCAACATGAATTAAAGAAACCACAAAGAAGGTGTTTGGTTTGGCAATATTATTATGTATTAGTAGCATACAAAATACAGTTGTACTTCAACTATTATCAAAATCATAAATGAAATAAAATTATGAAGGCATTTATCAGTGCTGTTTAATGTATAGTTTTCCCCTGATTACTTCATCAGGGTATTCTTAGTCATGAAATACTAGACAGAGTACGCTAAAGCTAAAGCTGATTCAGACTTAATAACTAGATAAATGTCATCATAGTCAGTTGCTTGTCACAATTTTGTTCATTACCATGCAGTGTCTTTACCCCACACGTTTCACCTATTAGGGCTTCCTCAGGGGTATATTGTAAAAACTTTGCAGTCTATATAAACCATAAATTGAACACAGTAAAAGTATATATGCATGGACATCAACAGGTGGCTCAGGAATATATCAAAGGAAAAAGGAAAGAACATATATATCTCATATATCAATAAAAGATCATTAAGCTTGTTTACACAGCTTTAAATATTATATAGATAATTATAGATTTGGAAGTGTAAAATCCATTTATGAGAAATATGTTGCATAATGTAAAATATAATCATTTCAACAATGTATATACATTTGCTTGCTATTAGATGTTCTGGAGTCTATATCAGGAGTATATGGAAGGGTATATATAGAAGGGTGGTTTATAGGTATTTAGTAAATACCTTCCCGTCTGCTTGCTGTCATAAAAACAGTGCATATGCGACATGTATCCTGTATACGATACAGGGATGCGCTGGGTATCTTGGCATCCCCTGGGGCTGCTTGGACTGAATGAACTCTTGCATGCAATTATGTCATTCTGGCCAGGCCAATGAAGATGGCCAAAGATTAGGGCATATGGAAGAGAAGAAGATGAGGATGGTGGCTCCTGCAATGTACCAGGGATAGATAAGTGTATTTAAAAAAGGTAAGGAAGGTAGTATTATTTTTTTTTTGTTAGAAGGAACATCGCCTGTCTCTCCTTCAATAAAAGACATACCTGGTCACAGTTTTTTTTAGTTTTTAGCTATAGTTCTGCTTTATTGACATATTACAATTTACTTAGCGGAACACTGCAATAATAACTCCTGAATGCGCTCATTAGGCAAGCAGTATTGGCATTATTATTCTGCTTGGAGATATATGCAGTGCAGTATGCTAATGTGTCTGTGAAATTAGTTGTGTAATTGGTATTATTCGGTAGTCCGTGCAAAGCAGATGACAGACTTTCACATATCTTTGTCATATGTAATCCTGTTAACGTTAAGACTAAGCAGCTTTATTGAGCTGTCCAGTTATATAACCCAGCTCCTGAGGTGTCTGCTCTGCCTCTTACACTTACTGCCACATTTACAGTCCATTTGTCGTAAGCAAAGTTACAGCACGTGTAGAGCCATGCACAGCCAATGCAAGTTACAACTCATGGATTGGCTACATTGATCAGCTTTGTAGTAAAGTAATGAGAGGGTTTACACATGTAATAAGGGTAAATAGGGATTCGACGTCATAGCATACAAACAATAGGATGCAAGGGACTAAAACAGCAAGGATTGTTATTACTTGTTTCTTTTTTTAGATGAGTGCTTGATGGAGTTATCACTATCTCCCTCTAGTCCCAACAGTGTAAACGTGTCCTTCAAAACAGTGGGTTGTGGACCCATTTACTGTGGGTTGAGGCCCAATATTCCTACACTTCAGGCCTAATATTAATAACTCATATTTATAAAGCACCAACACATTACATATCGCTTTACAAAGTCCATAGTCTTGTCAGTGGCTGACCCTCAAAGGGGCTTACTAACTAATGACCCTACTATAGCCATATGCCATTAACACAGTCTAAAGTGAATTTGGGTGGAAGACATTTAACCTAGCTGCATGTTTCTTTTTTTTGGAATGTGGGAGGAAGCTGGAAAACCCGGAGGAAACCCACGCAAACACGGGTAGAAATTGCAAACTCCATGCAGATAGTGTCCTGGCTGAGATTCAAACTTGGAGCCTAGCACTTTCAAGGCCAGAGTGCTAACCTCTGAGCCCATATGCTGCTTATGTCACATTGGCATTTAAATATTCAATACTTCATTCCATACTCTGCTAAGTGTGTTCCCAATTTCTCATAAACTCTTTCTGTACTGTGCAATGTGCTTTTCTTATATTTCACTGGCTTTTCTGTACTGTGTGCTGTGTATTCCCTATTCTCTATTTTCTTTAGTCTACGTGTTAGCTATTTTTCATATTTGTCTACTCTTTATTCTGAGCTGTGTGTTTCCTATTCCTCACTAGTCTCTTCTGTACTCTTGTCCTTTGTGTTCCCTCATTGCTTAGTCCCCTTTTCCTTATTCTACACTGTGTGATCCTCATTCCTTATCTTTCCTATTTCATTTCATTGTGTGATTTCTATTTCCACCCTGCCTCATCCTGCGCTTTGTGTGTTCTCTATTCCTCACAGCCTCTTCTCATACTCTGCACTGTGTGTTAGTCATTCCTCACCGCCATTTCCTAACTTTGCTTTGTACATTCCCTATTCCACTCTGCACATTCTGTGTTTTGCATTGTATGTTCTTGATTCCTCACTGCCGTTTTCAATACTCTGCGCAGTGTACCTTCTATTCCTCATCGCCTCTTTCTATACTTGATGTTTAATATTCCCACACCACATTTTTTGCTGCAGTGTGCAAGGTGACAATTTAAAATCCCAATTTTACTTCCATGTTTAGTCATCCATTGGTCATCTGCCTTCACTGCACCCTTGCAGAAATTGCAAAGCATTCTATGACCCATGAGTTTGAACCACCACCAGAATTCAGTCAATTGTAAAGTTAAAACTGAGCAATAAACCAACATCCTTGATACAGTTTATTTAAAAAGCAAAAAAAGGGGAAAGATACAGAAATATAAACATGAAATTTTTCTCCCTTGCTTTAACTTGGACAGTGTTGTTTCTCTATTTGCAGTAAATCAAATTTCTAATTGCATGGCTTTTATTGTTTAATGGATATAAAGTTCAAGTGCTTAAAGTTTAAACGCACATTAGATAATTTCGCTGGTAATAAATGATCATGATCATCTCAGATTAAAATTTAGCATGTGCACAGCAACCCTCTAAACAATACAACAGGGATGAGAACTGTAATTTCCAAATTTCATTGGATTTATCAGGGTGCCTCCAACTCCTCGTTAAAAAAGAGATTTGCCACTGATTTCTTAAGCCTGATTTTCGCAATTGTTTCCAGTGACAAATTAAAGTACAAATGTATACAAAGCACTGTTCTGTTCAATGGAGAGGGAGCGGTACTACTCTTTCATAGGAATGCATTGGTCATTCCCAATTGATTATTAATCCACCATGGTGGGGGACTGCTGTTCACTTCAGATTTTTCAGACCATTATCTGACGTATGTACAGAGTCTCAGTAATACCTGCTGGTCTTTGAAGGACTTACGTCTGGAACCCAAAACTGTCTTTCTTTCAATTTGGTCAAAGATAGATGCAACATAAATGAATGTTAATTATGGATAGATGGAGATGTTTTGCATTTTCTTGTCAGAAAATATAGTGATTGATCCAAGATCTTGCAAAGATCTTTCAAATCTTTTATGTACCTACCACTTCTGATGACCTGAAGTTCTCACTGTCGCCCTTGTGTTAACCAGGGGTACAGTGGGGCGGGCACAGGTGGGAATGCCCACTCTTATTTTGCAAAGTATTCTTTAGTGGTCCATGGCTCTGTCAGGTCAGCCCCCCAGGGGTGCACCTGCCAGAGCCATGGACCATGTCTCCCCTATGGAATTGCAGGCTCAGGGTGGTGAGTGAGTTGTCTCTCTGAACAAAACCCGCCCAATCGGGTTCTGGTATTATGATGTCACTTTGGGGGAAGTTTCTTCCCCTTTAAGTGACACATAGGCAAGCACATTTACATAACAATGATGAGCATGCACGCTCGTCATGGATAGTATTTTTCCCCACTCTTTTTTTACGACTACACCCTTGATGTTAACCCAATAAGAGACCTATAAGTTATAAATGATGTCCAGATCAATTTCATCACTAGTATTAACTATGTAAAACCATCCTAAAAAATATTGGCTGTGGATTATTGTAAATAAATATTAGCAGGCTACAGAACAATGACTTTGTGTGCGGCTGGGATTACATCTTGTCTTTCCTGCACACAAATCTCTGGTTATACAAGTATATATGCCACAAATAGGATATTATTTTATCTTGCAGGAAAATCTCATACCATCTGCACAGGACTGAATCTGAGATGCATCAGTACTCATCTTCTGGTGAACTAATACTTTCAACATTATCTCTGACCCATTTGATATGAACTCTGTCTGACCAGATGAGAATATTCTCATGATGACCTGGCAAAAAAAATGATCTGCCCTCTTTGATCAGTATTGTGATTATATTCTCTCAGGATTTTATCCATTTAAAGATGTAAAATCTTTTCTACAATATATATGTAACAGTTTAGAAGTTATTGTTTCACATGTATATTCAGCAAAAACATTACCAGGTAACCGTCTTTAACATCAGGTTTAGGAAGTTACATTGCGATTAAAATAAATTAATGAAATTGGGCCTGATTTATGAAAGCTCTTCAAGGCTGGAAAGGTTACACTTTTATCAGCGAAGCTGGGTGATCCAGCAAATTTGGAATGGGTCCGTCCAGGCTTCAAAACATTTTCTACCAAATTGCAAAAGACTTTGAAGAAATTCATTCCAGGTTTGCTGGATCACCTAGCTTCACTGATAAATCTAAAGTTCATTACCATGACAGGTGATCATGATCATCTTAGGCCAAAATTTAGCATGTGTACAGCCGGCCCCCAACAACCCAGCAGGAATGACTGCTGTAATTTCCTCGTTCAGCTGATGCAGCGTAGTGCTAATTGCTTGTCCTCCTTGCTCCCTTTTTTAAAGAGCTGAACTTGGTTGCTTTACTGTTACTGATAGTTAGAAGTTACACTAGATTGTGTATGTCACAATTAGACCCTACAAAAGGCATAAAAATTTAGGAGGAAAGCTCCAGCCACCATTTCAGTCATAGGTACTGCTCTATTACTTAGGTAATGGTTGTTCAGTACTGCTGGGGGAAGAAGGGTTCATGAATGGTGCGTCCATCTGTCTGACTGACAAACCTTTATCAAAGTTAAACCAGCTTAAATCTCTGATGACCCACCAGTTCAAGTCCACAGCTTTCTACAACTCTGTTAAACCTGCCACCCACTCCTTTTCCTCCTGTACCCCCAAACACCCCTTCTGCCCCAAAAAAAGTTAAATCAGAGGACCTGAAGTTTTATTTTTGTCAGGAAAACCCTTCCAAGGGTATTCTGCTGCCGCTATTAGATATTACTTAATATGAATACTTGATTTATTCTTTTAGGAAGACCTATTAAGATCTGTTTGGTCGAACAGCTCTGAAACTGAACAGAGGCATGTTGGGTGAACTGTGTTTTAATGTTGCACAACTGGTAAAAGTACAATTGTATTTAATTTTTTACAACAATTGATTTTAATTATATGTATGCTTGCAAGAGTTAAATATTGTTTTTTGGAGAAGAAGCTTTTATGTGTAATCCAAACTTTAGAAATTTTGCTGATCATCCTTCATCAGGCAATCATGTTTGGAATGCTTCAGTTTGTTGCATTAGTAATAGAAAATGGCCCCATCAATCAATAACGCCCTCAAAGGAGCCAACTCCATTTTCAGAGTGTTTTCCCATTCACAAAATGCCTATCTGATGTAAAATAAAATAAAGCAGATAAAAATAATGTGTCCCTAACTGCTGTCAGACAGAATAAACAGAACATGTCTGAAGCCCAGACTCCAATGTCTCAAAAATCAAATAGCAGCAATGTTTCAATATTGTGTTTAAACAGTAACTCCATAGCCAAATGCCAGCTACAGTGCAACATAACTTTGAAAAGCTGTAACGGTTTTCTTATTAGCTTAGTCTATTAAAGAAAAGGCTATGCTAATGTCAAGGCAAGCATTTTCTAAAGGGCCCGATGGTAGGTATGTTGACTCCAGTTCCTTCATAATATCTTACGTGGTAATGCATTAAAATAGTATTCCAACGTTAATATTCAAACAATGCCACACAGACACATACATGTGGTTGTTAAACATTTATAATACTCACAAAAAAAACAAAGTGCCAATTTGTGAGAATGCTAATACAGTGGTACCTCTGTATAAGTCCGCTTTTTAACAAGTCCAACTTGGTCCTGTTTGGACACAAAAAAATTTGCTTGGTATACAACCTTTGTGCTAGAACTTGTATGGGTCAAAATGAGTCATAACACTGCGCTTCCCTTATTTACTTCAACCGCCAGTTGCTACCATTCAGTGAACAACCCGATCTATAACTCTCTGTGAATTACATAACATCTCCTCCATTCTGAGCACCATCCTAGTAGGTACTCAACTATTCTCAGCAAGGTAAAGTGAGGTTAAATTTTCATTTATTTCATCTAATTGCTTTTGTATTTATGTATTTTAGTATTAAGCAGTGTTTTAATTGTTTTACAGGCCCATCAATAACAATAGGATTTTTTTTCATGGGAACAGATTAATAGATTTTCCTTTTATTTCTTATGGGAAAAATTTGTTCGGTATAAGTCCTGTTTGGTATCCAAGGATCTGGAACGGATTAAGGACTTATACCAAGGTACCACTGTATAGGTTTTCTAATGGATTATGCATGATTTTGTGCTCCTACTAACATTTCAGGAACACTTGTTTTATTTTCTTATATAGTCAAAGAGCCAATTTCTTAAATTTATTGCATTGTATTGTCCCTGGAGAGTTATATGCCACCCTGCACTTCCGGGTTCTAATGAAAAAGTACACGGTTTCTTTTAGATTTGGAAAAAAATTATATCTTTACAATTTGAAAATAAAACAGCCAACAAAGGCTTGCAGAGCAGGGAAACAGATTGATCTTCCATGAGTGGAGGTCTAAGGATCATTTGCACGTTTGGTCAATTTCATACTGTGTAGTCAACAAATATTTAACAAATTAACAAATTCAGCCTGGGACAATGATGATTTTTGTCACCTCCTACACTTAGCTACTCTGGTGCCAATGCCATTTGGAAGAACCAGCTGCATGGCTCTAAAGATGTTTTTAGTTATCTATAAAGTTGGTATTCCAGCCACCTCTGTGGGTCATTTTTTCAACTGGCCACCAATTTCCAAAGCTTTTTCCCACTGATCCCCAATTACCGTATTTTTTGCCGTATAAGACGCACTTTTTCTTCCCCAAAACTGGGGGGGAAAAGTTAGTGCGTCCTATACGACAAATGTGTTAAACAATAATTAAAATAATATACTCACCCGATACCCGATCCTGCGTGTGTCTCTTCTCCTCGCTGGCTGCATGCAGCGTGTGTCTCTTCTCTCCTCTGGCAGCGCGTGTCTTCTCCTGTCTGTAAAGCAGAGCGAAAGAAGCC
>NC_092858.1:151637606-151709568 GCF_032062135.1 Pyxicephalus adspersus | reverse complement strand
GGTTACTTTTTTACCAACGATTTTTTGCCCAATCGATCGTTCGTCGTTCGATTGGAACGATAAAAATTGGAAGTGTGTACGCACCTTTAGTGTTGTAAGTAAATGTTTACTTGTTTTAATTTTTTACTTAAATAATAGGTAATTATCTAATGATGCCATATATATATTATCTAATTTGTTTTGAAAAACACTACTTATATATGAATAAATAGATATTTTTTCTTATGAATAAATAGATTAGTTTTTTTTATCAAAAAACTTTATTTATGCGAGTACTATTTATTGTTGGCAAGAAAAAATTTTGCGGCTTTTTAAAAACTTTGAAATTTTGTAAATTGTAATTTTTGGCTCTTTCGACTCAAAAGGTTGCTGACCCCTGGCCTAGGAAGATAATACATAATCAAATGCGAAATGAATACATGTAAAAGTTATACAAAAATAATGACAGCATCCTTTTAAACTTTGTGGCACTTGTTCCTAATGTACTTAGGCATACAGAAGTCTCCTGACTTAGCCCCTGCATTCCAGGACATCTTTAGAAGTGCCAACATGAATATCTTTTATCACTGGTTATGTGCCACTCTGGGTGTGATAGAATTCCAGCTGATTATTAGCTGAGAGAGAATGGTGAGATTTAGTTTTATCTTGCCAATAACATAAACACTACGTGTTACTGAACTAGGAAGGAATGATTGATTTATGTATTTAAATTTCAGCTGTTACCTTTTGGGATATTATTTCAAAGTTTTTTTTGTCTACCTTAAGAAAAAGAAACACAATCACTAAAATGTCATAGGTTTTAACATTTTATTTTAATTCAAAACTCATTTTTTGTATCCTGCCATAGGATCCTTGTTCCAGGACTTCCACTTTTTTGGAAAAAATGATCTGTCACTTTTTTTCTGTTGTCACCCTGTGATATGCATATTTTGCTGTTGTCTTTGTCAGGGAAGTCATTCTGAGATATTAGAGTTACCAGAGTACAGGCATGTAGATGGCCACAAATGGAATGCAGAGGATCAACTGTATTAATATGCAACAAAGGTTAAAAAAAATCATATTTATTTTACATAAATAGCAAGATGGGTAATACCAACTGTCCAAGGTGGGTAGAAGCACCAAATAATAATACCTGGGTAGCACCTAACAATATAATGTTGGGCAGTATCACCCCTGAATCCATATGGGTTAGTAACACCTAACATTTTCAGTTGGGCAGTAGCACCAAACCATCATAGATGTCCAACACTAATGATGAAGGTGGGCATCACCATCCAGCAGTACAAGGTAGGCGGAACACATTTCTGAATAGATGGAAAGGAACACTGAAGACTGAAGAAGGTATGTGAAAGCAGAGTTTGGAAACATAATATGGAAGCCTGGATTCCACGGATAGGTAAATCCTCTTAGGACACACCCCATAAAAAATAAACTATAATCTGAAAATCCACCTAATCTACTGTAACCAGTACTTACTTAATCTACTGTAACAAGTACTAGTACCGGTAATGTACCTCTATCTGATGAAAAAAGGTGCATGAATTAATATTCATTTAAAATGATGATGCTTGATAGTACTGCGGCCTCTGGTCACATAACACTGTCTACTAGCTACATTTGATTCATGCCAAGTTAAAAAGCAAAGACCCTGAATACAAGAGCTGTATTTTCTGTATTCATTACAAGGCTTCATTGTTGAGTTGAATGTAAATGTGCAACTTGATTACGGCCGAGTTCCTGTTTCATCTTATGGTGGATACCTTTGCTCCTGAGGTTCAGTAATTTACAAAGCCAGATATTTTATTTTCCAGCATCCTTTTAGGAGTAAATGTGCCTTGCTAGCATATCTTGAGCAGGTCTAATAGTTATGATGTATGCCTAATGACTATGGTGATGCTGGGGATATAATATAACACTGTATGTGATCAGGCTGGTTTCTGCAGAAAATATTATTATTATTATGATTAATAAACAGGATTTATATGGCGCCATCATATTACGCAGTGATGTACATTAAATAAGGGTTGCAAATGACAGACGAATACAGACAGTGACACAGGAGGAAGAGAGGACCCTGCCCCGAAGAGCTTACAATCTAGGAGGTGGGGGAAGTAACACTCAATAGGATGGGAGATATGTAGTGGTGAAAAGTAGTGACGGTTTCAAAAGATAGAAGAAGATGGGTAGGCAAGTTTGGAAAAATGGATTTGAGTGCTCTTTTAAATTAGCAGAAAGTAGGAGCAAGCCGAATAGGACTAGGACGACCACTCCAGAGACTTGGGGCAGCTCTAGAAAAGTCCGGGAGCCATACGTGTGATTATACATACAAAAACATAATGATGATGATCTGGGCACAGCTTGCAAAGACCAGCAGTACTAAAGAATAAGTAAAATGTTAAAATTTATGTATACTTGTAAGATATGTCCAATTGTATTAAAGGAAATAATCTGTGAAAAGTGTATATGCTCTAATTATGAAATGATTACATCCTAACATATAGTATTGGTAAAATTAAGTTTTTATTTCAGCCATTATATATGTGGATAAAATGTAAATCTTAAATGTGCCTTAAAGTTATCTGAATGAAAAAAGTCAAAAGCGGCTTTTGTGTCTTTGTCCTGCGCGGTCACAATACAGTTTTATTTGGTGCTCTAGTAATGCTCTAGTAATAGTTGTCACAGGGGTTGGAAATTCAACTGTGCCTGTTAAATCTCCACAACAAGTCTGCCAGTCTCTGGAAATTGTCAATACGTCCATTCTAATTTTCATAGCTGCTGCCTTATTGAAAGCCTAGCACATAGTGTAGCTTGCAGGCATGTTCTCGCCTGTTAGACCTGACAGCTATCGACAATTAGATGTAGTGGGCAGCAGGGACGATGGGCAATACTGTAGCAGTTAGCACCCTTTAGGCTGTGTGACTTTGGAATCAATGTAATGGAAAGATTAAAAGACCTATCCCTGCTTCTCTGATAAATAGATTACAAGGGATTGGCTTATATAAAGACCGTGGCTAGAACTGCTGCTTTGTTTTTTTTTTCTCCTCCTTAAAGTCAGCTTAAGAGGGGGCTGGTTTGAAATGATCTAACCCTTTTACTTGCTAGCAGATCTGCACTGTATTGAACAGTGGCATTCTACAACTTGTCCTACACATTCCCTGAGCTGGTTGGAACTTTACCAGACTTGGGCCATTTGTACATGGAATACGAGGAAGAGGATGATGACATCCTTTTTGCAAAGTGGATGAGTAGTTTTTGGGGGCATAATGGAATTGAGGACAATGACAAAGATGTCAGGGGCCACAGAAAGCGACAGTCACGGGCTCTTTCGGAAAGGAGAGCATCTCTTCCATGTCCGGTAGGTGGTCTATGGCCAAACTTTTAAAAACTTTGTGTAGTCACATTCAACAACCAAAAATAATCATTGATCAGTTGAAAGTTGTCAATGAACAAACTATAATCAATATTTGATTGTCATGGGTTGTTGTGGGTTGTTAGGGGTCACATAAATACTAAAGTCGTACTCGCAATGCTTTTTACAACTATTTTTCATTTAAAACATGATTTGCAAACTGATCCATTTTGCCATTATATTCATTTTAAAAATGTTACTTGCTTCCATTGATAGAAGTTTTGTTGGCTTACATGATAAGTATAGTTACCCATAATCAAATTAGCTGATGAAAAGTGAATTATCAGTAAGTGCTGTTCTGCATTTTCTGCCTTACTTTATTAAATATACCTATGATTATTTATATGACTTTTATGCCTGAGCAATAATTCAGTACCCCCACAGACCGAGCTGATTTTTATGGTAAAAGCAGTTTTGTACTTATAGTAACTTTGCTCTTTCCTGTGTAGGTAATGCTTGATTGATTTCAGATGCATCCAATAGTTGTTAAATCGTCAATAGGCATGTGTTATTAGTGACAATAGCCCTGATTTATTAAAGCTTTCCAAGGCTAGAGGAAATAAACTTTTATGAGTAAAGCTGGGTGACCCAGCAAACCTCAAATGAATAAAGTCCTGGATTAAATACATTTTCTAACAAATAGCAAGTTACTTTTAAGAAATCCATTCCAGGTTTGCTGGATCACCCAGCTTCACTGATGAAAGTGTATCCTCTCCAGCCTTGGGGAAATTTAATAAATCAGGCCCAATGGGTCAAGGGCAATAGACACTTTGCAAAGGAAAAACTTGAAATAGGCCCAATTAATTAATTCATATACATGACATCATATAAAGGTCACAATTGGCATCACTTGGCATGTCAAAACTACATAAAATAAGATCATAAGCCAGCGTATGTGAATGAAAAGGCATAATAGATACATTGGCGTGAGATTTTTTGGTGTGAAGTGTATATATATATACCTTACAATACAAGCTTTAAATACATGACAAATTTAAAATACAACCTTTCAGCAATCTAAAGTTCACTCTTTAGGTACTATTATAGATAAAATGCAGTGATAATACCAGAAGCAGCAGCCTTAGACTTCTGAAAAGTTGCATCCTTGAAATAATTTTTATTTAGCCACTAAAAAGTGTATTATTTCAACACCAATATTTTGCCTATCACACCTCTTCAGTTAGAATATTTGGAAATTGGTATTATTTTTGTTTATGGTGCTTTTTGAAAGTTTTACTAATTGAACCAAAATGTCCAAATATTCCCTCTATGTTTTGTCTCACACCTTTGTCTACTTTTATCTGGAATGTATATTACTTTGGTTTATGTTATGCAGAATAAGTCTAATAATGAGTGTTTCTGTTTGTACAAAACTGAACTTGCTGGAGGAGTAACATTTAAGCAGGATTTTCTAGAGAACTCCATTGTTTTATATCTGTATATCTAAGCAATGAAATTAAAGCTTTACTCTAGTGTTTAGTATACAGTAGGAAGCTCTTTAACACTTGCCTATCACCTGTGCTTGGACTTTTAAAAAGTTGGAAGCTTTTACGTCCATTGTGGACAGTCTCAGACAGTAGACATCCAACAACCCTTGGGTTCCATTGGAAGATCGGGTAAAGGGCTGATGTTTGGAAAAAAAAAGCCTGCTGTTGCCTGAGAAGAAAATCAATCCCTTTGTCTGACATAGAATCAACTTTTGTCAACAACTATAAGGCAGCATCAAGTTTATCTATAGCCAAACTTCTTTTTTTCAATTTTGAATAGAATGTGAAAATATTAGAAAGTCTATTACAGCTATTCAATGGTCTGTTAGCAAGACTTCCCTTCACTTCTTGCTCCTTGGATGTTTTACTAGGGGATTTAGGGAAAGTCTGTACCAGGAAAACTGACAACAATAAATAAATGACAAAGGTTCTAGCGTTCCCCCACTTAACTTTAAAGATATTTTAACTTCGGTCTGTGTTGGTTTTAGAAAGTTAAATAAATGACAAAGGTTCTAGCCTTCCCCCACTTAACTTTAAATATATTTTAACTTCGGTCTGTGTTGGTTTTAGAAAGTTAAATATACACTTTACTTTAGTGTCATCTTAAGGGCCTTCAGATATGTGTCCATGTTTTTATGCTTTTTTTTGTTTTATAGTTAAAAGATAAACATTTCAATGTTATCAGAATTCATTTTCCTGTATTATCAAGAATCCAACCTGATACTAACACATTTTTTTAGCATTTCTATTCCAAGGATATGTGGGCATCATGGGACATTATGCTGACTTTTAAAGACTAAAATCCCTTACTGACAAAGACATTTGTAATAAACTGGAATTTACCCTATATCCAGTACTATATAAGAATGTTGAGGTTAGATATAATCATTTTTTCCCACTGTCAGGAGATTGTCAGGCAAATCTAACAAAAAACTAAAGTTCTATTGATCAGAGTGGAGTGGATGCTATTGCTGTATTTTTTTATTTATTGATTGCTGCTTGGTCTTTACCAGTAACATATTTTTACAACAAATAGTTCTAAGAGCTTAGGGATTAAAGTAAAGTTTTGATGAAATGGGAAAAAATTGGATGTGAAAGAAGATGATGGCTCGATGTACATTTATATACCACTGATGATCCTTTTCTTGAGGGATAGTTGCAGAAAAATACAATTTAGCCCATAGCATTAGCCACCTACAATTAGCTTCCCCCAGGATGTTCACGGAGGCCGTTGGTGAATCATTATCCTAATTATATTCTAAATCAACCATTATTAGCAGGGCTGGTAGTTCAACATATTCTAAGGTTTACAGTTACTGTAACTAGAAAAGGATCTGTTTGATTTGATTGATTCAAAAGGGAGTCCATTGGAAGTTATGTGAGCTGCAACTGATATTCGTTTTTTGGGATAATGTTATGTAAAATGTAAACTCTTATGTGTTTAAACATGAAATTGTAGCCTCATTAGCATCTGCATACATTGTCATTATGATTCTTGTTAATTAGCCATTCTTCTAAGAAAAAATTCAATTGCGCATGTGAGTAGCTCTGTAAATTGGGGTAAAACTGGTGTACCCCAATACACACCTACCTTGTTGTTTAGGTCTATTCAGAAGATCCTCCCTTGTGCATCATTTTATGTGAAATCAACTGAATGCAGAAGGAAGCTGGCTGAAGGAAAGATTGTATCATTGTCACTAGATAGGATTTGCTGTGAAGTTTAAAAAGCTGCAATGTGTTATGGTACCACTGGTTACAAACCTTGTTTTATTGATATTTTTTTCAATAAATACATGATGGTAGCCATTTCTACTCCTTATGTACACATAATCTCCTACCTGCTTTGCATTGTTAGACAATGGTTGTACTTTACTGCTTCTCCACACAATCCCTGTGTGGTTCATACTTTGGGCCTGATTTATTAAAGCTCTACAAGACTGGAGAAGATACACCTTCATCAGTGAATCTGGGTGATTCAGCTAACCTGGAATGGATCTGGTACAAGATTAAAAACATTTGCTAACAAATAGCAAATGATTTAAGATATTCATTCCAGGTTTGCTGGATCACCCAGCTTATCTTATGAAAGTGTATCCTCTCCATCCTTGGGCGAGCTTTAATAAATCATCCCTTTATCTCAACACACTATCCACTCATTACCCATGCAATGCACCGCAGAGGACTACAAAGGTCTGAAGGGGACCTACGCTAAACATTGTCAAAATGGCCCAATATTTTCCTGCTGGAAATATACTGTATATTATTTTAAAGATACAAACTCTATCATCTACATTTAGTTTATTTTTTGTTTTAGTGTCTATCTAAATGTCAGTTGGTACTTCTTGGGATCCCCTGATGGTCCCTACCCTTTAATTGTTGTCTTATTACATTGTAATGATGTCCTTATATGTTGGTGATTGGATATTTTTTAAAATTATAGACCAACCCAGCAGCTATCAACACACCCTGCCGGGACTAATATTAGATACTATTCATTTTTTAAATATTTGGAGCCAAAACAAGAGGCATTTACTTCTGTTACTTCATACAGCACCGTCATAATTTCCAGTCTGAGGTGATCACACAAACAGTTGTAACACTCATTTCCCTCTACAAATATACAACTCTAATATTATATAATAAATGGCTATGTACTGCTATGTTAGATTTATTATTCGTTTATTCATTTTTATTGATATAAATTAGGAAAGACTTTTATAAATGCTTTCTCATATAAGCTTAGGCACAGTGCATTTCAAGATATGCATTGAAAGGATATTTACAGGGTATTTACAGGGATTCTCTCCTCTAAAAATATTGGGAATCCTTTTCTCCCTCCTCTGTTGTGTGCATGTATTAGTATACCAGCCATATGAATATATAAAGATTTTTCACAAGTTGCTCAAAGTTTTATCTGTATACCAAGAAACCAGGCTGGGGTAAAAGTACTAATAATTAGTTTAGAAAATGAGATGTAAGAGTAAACTGCATCTTTACCAGGCCTTATAAAACCTACCTCTACTTTCCAATGTCCCCTATCCCAAAGTGCATTATTAGGGTAACTATCCAGTGTGCTGATACAAGGTGTAGCCACATTTGGAAATTTCTAGAAATATTCCAATACTCCACCTATAAGTTCCACATGTGTCACATCCCTTTTTAAAGACTTGATGATTGCAAGGTAGAATAGGAACTTTTTAGGGGACTTCTCATTAAAAGTATAAGTTGCAAGAGAGAAGAGATTGGATGATATCTACATCCTTTATTTCTTTTTTGATACAATACACTAGTTTTTCAATAAGATATCTTACCCTATTGTGCCTACAAATTCAATGTAGAGTGGGGACCTTTAGTTACTTAAAGAAACAGACTATAATATAGTACATAAAACCACTTTAAAACATGACACAATGTCCTCTATTTATAAAACAGGGGACAGACATCATCTCAAACATTCCCTCCTGGGAATCTTGCAGGTCCATGTGTTTTAATGGCAGTAATTGATTCCCACCAAGGAATGTTTGAAGGAATGTTAGATTCCCTGTTTTATATATAGAGCTGAATAATATTGTTCCAATACTACCCTTCCATGTGAAACAAAAGAAGTTTAGAATGAATACTTAGTTGTGTTTTAAACTTGTTTGTATTAAAAAACAATGGTTTCACATTCTATCCAATGGTCTGTTTCCTGGAATACCTAAATGTTTCCATTCTACCTTGTATTTATGTAGTAATTTTAGGATAAGATAATATACCACTGAAATGTATAATTGTATGGAAATATAGGAAGTCAATGTATCAATGACAGAAATATAAGATGTGAATTTCTTCTTGCAGAATATTGTTATAGTGAGGGGTCTGGTAAATTAGATCAGTCACATGATATAAATGTTTTTATTTTGTCCTAGAAGAATATTCATTCTAAGATGTCAAAATGATCATTTAAACTAGAAGTAGCTTGAATTAAATGCAAGCCGTTAATAAGTTTAGTGGCCATGATACTGTAACGAGCGCAGTCTAAAATGTGCATTTGTGACATTCCTGTAATGTGACAATGTCATCAACAACCACTTCTCTAATCTTCCTTTGGAAAGCTTTCTCTGTGTCACTGCTATTAGGCTTTAATATACTGTAGCTGAGATATTATGACAGAATGCCATGTTCCCAGTGTTTTAAATCCTACTGTACAAAAAAATTGCATACTGCATTTTTATCAGTCTACAGTTCAGTGTCATCTGTAAAGAGGATAATCTTTAAATCTTGTGGTGTTCCACTTAAAAACACCAGAGAGATCTCCGACTATTCTTTCAGCTGTTTGATATTTCTATAGAAGGTCCATAAATAAAAAGCACACCGCCAGATCTGTTATACTTACCATTTCTGGGTAGATTAATTACATTTCTGTGCAAATAGGTGGTAAAGAGTACCCTAAATCTGGAAGTGGTGCCCACAAAATAAGGCAGACAGAGGGCAAAGGGCTAGTCACTAGTAATGCCCCCCTTACTTACTTACCATGCCTTCGTTCTGCTCTGTGTCTCTGTGGAGGAGGCCATCTTTAAAGAAGCAGGGCTCTGCTTCCTCATGTCAAAGCCTCCAGCATGGAGAACAGTGAGCAGAACAATAGTAATATGTAAAATGTAGTAAGTTCCATTACAAAGCAGATTAACAGTAACAGGCAGCAGTGCACAATGCATATGTACTGTTGTAGAGTTGTAGATACAGGGATTATTATCATTATTATTATTATAATAAACAGTATTTATATAGTGCAACATATTACACAGACAGTGACACAGGAGGAGGAGAGGACCCTGACTGGAAGAGCTAACAATCTAAGAAAGATGTCTAGATATAATCACGTACCGGAAAATATAATGCTATTTTTAGGGATGAATTTCAGACTAAGGTTCATTTTTCAGGGTAAAGCCTATTAAACTTTCTAGCTGTTCCCAATAACCTAGCGAATCTTCTGATTTTCAGTTCCATATATTTAAAATAAAATTGTTTTCATTTTAACTCTCCTACCAGCATTGTGTGTTAATTCCCCCACCTCTTAGATTGTAAGCTCTTCAGGGCAGGGTCCTCTCCTCCTCCTGTGTCACTGTCTGTATCTGTCTGTCATTTGCAACCCCTACTTAATGTACAATGCTGCGTAATATGCTGGGGCTATATAAATCCTGTTTATTAATAATAATAAAAATAATAATAATAATATTATTAACAGAATAACAATAATAAATTACATGTAGAATGTAGTTGAGAACATCTGGTAGGTCTATGTTTGTGTCCCAGCTAGGGTGATCCACCCTCACTATTAGTCTATTGCCTCTAGTGCAAAACATAATTGGAAATTCAGCATTTGTGAGTTGCCACAGGCAAGGATCCTTGATCTGTGTGGTAGCATTGGTTATTCTACAGTTACAGCTTATCCCTGCTCTCTTATCAGCAGGGACCATGTGTTTTGCTTATTTCAGAACTCTAGGTCTGGTTTATCAGGGAACATGTTAGTGCTCTGCAGTTGGACCACTCCTTCCACCCAGAAAGAATATGTACTCCTTTGCAGCATGTTGGCAGGAGAAGGCATATTCTACTCAGGGTATCGCTACTACCTGAAGAAACCCTGCTAACTGTGCAAAGTCTGCTAATATAATGCAACACCCAATTTTATGCCAATGCAACAATGCAAAAGCAAAGTTAAATAAGGCATATGGGGGAAAAGTTAGTTAATGAAATGAACCTACTTACTAGCCACCCCCATACCCCCCCCCCCCCCCCATTGCCCAACCCTCAAGATTTGATTGTTCTGTTTGCCACTGAAGTTGAAATTATGTATTAATCTGTTGTACTGAGGAGCATAAAGGGTCATTACACAGACAGTAAATTGGTAACAGTCTACAGGAATGATGTAATGATTGAAGTCAGCATAGAAAACTATACATAGGAACATGAGCTGGCTGTTTCTTGGACATAAAGGGATGACGGCCTAGCAATGTAAAGACATGAAAAATATTGACCTTTAACTTATGCTGGCTCAGCACATTAGGCTGTGATACAGATGACATCAATCCATTCTTTATTAAAACTTGGAATCTTGGCTTGGAAAGAAACAAGTTGGTAATGCAGACCTTTATATTATATAACAACGACTAACTGAATGGTGGTGTCAGGATAAGGTTTGGAATTATGATAACAGTCCTAGAACCAGAACCAGGTCAGCTGTGGCAGCTCACAAATTTATATCCTGCGGGTTCACTTTAAAAGGATGTATACTTCTAGCAGGCCCCTTAAAACATTATAATCTTAAAATGACTGTTGTCCATATAAGTATATTCTCAAAACAACTATTCTCAACTGTATTCAGGTAGGATCCTAACAATTGATTGAAAGTTCCATACTAAAATGTATTAAAGTTGCAACCACTGGCCCCTGGGCCTTCAGTCTAACAAATATAAACTCAGCCTGATTTATTAAAGCTCTTCAAAGCTGGAGAGGATACACTTTTATCAGTGAAGCTGGGTTATCCAGCAAACCAGGAATGGATTTATCCAAAGTTGTTTGCTAATTGCTAGCAAATGTTTTGAATCCTGGACCAGATCCTTTTCAGGTTTGCTGGGTCACCCGGGTTCACTGATGGAAGTGTATCCTCTCCAGCCTTGGAGAGCTTTTATAAATTAGGCCTATTGAACTATTATAGTGTGCCTATTGAACTCCAAAATCCACAGCATTCTTTTCTGAAAGATATAACATCTGAAGAATGAAATCTGACTACCATATAATTTAGGATATAAATAGGATATAATGTAAATACTATTGTACCCTACAGTGACATAAGGGCAAGAGAAGAGTCATTGAGATGTAGGATTGAACCAGGAGATCCACACAAACAAAAGTGTCCATTTCCTGGAATAATTCAGGACACCACTGCTCTACATCAAAGCCATCCTGAAAGGTGGATTGGCAGAAGAGGTAAATATTTAGTCTTTTCTTTACAGATAAATAATAATACAGTTTTCTTATATATTAGGGTCTCTAAAGTCATTGGAGAAAGGGAGGAGAGGTATGAGTTGAGACATTTTAGGTTAAGGTTAAATTTTCAAGGTTCGAGGAAAGGAATAGTTGAGGAGGCTTTTGTGTTTACAAGGCAAGTTTACAAAAAAGGGGAAAGGTACTGGTTTGGGAAGCTAAGAAATCAATGCCAAAGCTATCAGTGCTTGAAACCTCAGACACCAAAATTTGCCCTTATCCCTTATATTTATGCCTAAGACCACTGCTCCTGTGGAAATAAAAAAATAATAAAAAGAACAGACATTCTGCAGGTGGTTGTAAGATTTGGTTTTATGAGGCAGAATACATTTATTACAGTGAAAGCTGTATGTCAGAGTTATACAAAACAGTCTCATTGTATTACATTTTTTATGCTAATGGTATATGTTACTTGGGGCACATAAAAGATCCTTTAAGGGTAGAAGAGTAAGGACATATTTTACTAAGTAAAGTTTACTACAAAGATTCACAAAGACAACAAAAGTTTTTTTTATCATTAACTTAAAATTGAAAATGCATTAAAATATGGACATGTCTGAAACTGAAGATCTATTTGGAGAATGCAGCAAGCTTGGTATTCATTTCTCATCTTATGTTTTTGCTCTTATTTTCTTTTTATTTTTTTTATATGTGGACACTCATTTTAAATCAGTTTAAAACATTCTGCTTGTATAAAAGTCTTACAGTGTATTTTCAAACCCTGAGTAGAAAAGCTTGATTTCTGCCATAGAAAGACCTGTGCTTTCTGCGTGGAAGCAGTGCACCCTCTGCAGAGGTCCAACACACCTCCTGCTAAATTCAACCTATAAGTATCCAATCACTAATCTTATTTTCCCTGCTGATTAGACACTCCTAGGTTTGTCAATCCTCCCCAGAGACACTGCTGTTTCCAAACAGAGCAAATGTCCCTTCATGCAGCATGATGGAGGGGGCCAGGCATTACTCCTCTGGAATCTACCTGAAGCTGATTTAAACTAATAGTTCAGCTGGGCTTTAATACAGAAGGAATTTATCCATTTGAACTTAATTTTGTGCTGGCTCCTCTTAAAGGTACCTCCCGACTCTTCCTAGAGTGACTAGAGTATTATTTGTTAGACATCTGGTGTGTAACAAGATAATCAAACATCATTTCCTTATTGGGAAAATAACTTAACGTGTTAAAGTATTTAAGCCACACGTTTTATCTACTATGTGTTATTCCCAGCTCTCTGACTAAAGGTCACAGCGCCATGTTGTAGTAGGCAACCATGTAGATTCCAGGTAAATGTGGGTACACTTACCCACAAATACTACTAGGTATCCAAACCTGTATTTATGAACCGCTGATCTACATGACCCCACAAAATAAATTAGAAAGCCAGATTCTGTACACAGATAGCAAAAATAGATTACTTTGTTGGATCTTTAGTTGTAAAGTCATCAACATGAATTTTACTGGTAGGTTGAGTGAATATCATCAAGGAACTTTGTCTCACTATTTTGATTATCAGTTTTCAAATATTCAGAATAATTTCTCTAGATTAGTAAAGCTGTGTATATTTTGGACTACATCTGGAGTAGACTGGGCTATGTGTTATCATACCTGCATCATAAATACTGGTTGAAAGGTGAAAGGTGAAAGAACAAAACATATGACAGTCTATAGAAGAAGTGGATCATGAAGTTGAACTGTATTGCTGTAATATCCAAACAACCTGTCTATACAGGGGAGTTTTCAAAAAATTTGTTGAACAACTAAAATATTAAATATTTGTGTATTTACATAAAACACAAAGTGTCACAACTGACTTTCATGCAAAAATGCTACTTGCCTAGCTGTCATGGTGATCACCTAGTTTTAGTCCTTCCTAGATCATTGACCCAGAACATGTTTGCAGCTAGAGTTCCAACATTACTCAATCCATACTTCTCGTTCAGCTAACTCATTATTTACCTCAAGGATCAACATAACAGATAGTCAGCTAGTCAGCATTCACCAACCGGTGGTCCGCGGCTCTGGCCGGTGCACCCCCAGCGAAATCAGGAGAAGGACCCCGCTGGGGGGCGCATCGGCCAGAGCTGTAGACCATGTCCTCGCTCGCTCAGACCTGCAAAGGGAGAAGTGGGTGGGTTCTGGCATCATGACGTCACTCTGGGGTCCGTGTATTTAGTGGTCCGTGAGGTCCAAAAGATTGGTGACCACTGTCAACGGTTTTCATAATAATTGAATGTTCGTATTACTTTTCCAGGCCCAGCTTACAGCCATGCATGCGGCTCGGTTCCACTCGGCCTCCAAGGCGCCGTCTCCAGTCTATCTGAAGGGCTATAAGGAGCCCCGAGAGGACAAAGACAGCAAAAGCAACAATCACACCAAGATAAGTAAACTGTTCTCAGTGGAAACCTCAGTGCCTGAGAGCAAAGGACAGAAAAAACGATCCAATTCTATACAGGAATTCTCAGAATCATTTGAAAAGCAGCTGCGCTTTCGGACAAAACGCTCAACATCTCTGGTAGGTGAACTTCAAGAAGGATTGGTAGCTGGAGCACATCATTGTTATGGAGACTGTTTTTAGAAGTTTACACTTAAGATTCACCAAACACTTATTGATTCCAATAATTAGAAAATGTATGAATCATGAAGAAACGTATCATTTTATAATTAAATCAATTGTGAAAAATGTGTCAATTTTGCTTAACAGTTGGGTGAATCATAAAAGAAAACATTGTTATAATGAACCCTAAATAGTGCAAATATACCCTAGGGCAAAGAATTCAGAAAACAATCACAGAATATTAAATTTTTTTTATTTATAATCGGGCACAATCAATATCAACTTAAAGTGCATCCCTTTTAAACTAAAATGAGAAAATAATAAATCACCTGTCAAGTTTATCCTATAGTCTATCATTCCAGTTAAAAGATTTTTGTATGACAATGTTGTAACCTCTCTTGTACTTTCTGTCTTCCTTGATCACTTTATTTCTTGTTCTGTTGTCACAGGGAAGTAATATTTAATGGGGTCAAAATAAACTTTTGGTGGGCTTTAAATCTAAGGTAAAGTTCAGTAAAGTTTTGTAGTATCTCTAAACCTGTTAAATTAGAGACTGCTAGAAAGGTGTCCAGTTAGTATTTTTAAATAGGACTAAAGCTTTTCACTTGGGAGGTGTAATATGGTGTATGGGAGGCTAACCAGAGTTCTAAATTACAGCAATAGCAGATTGTCAGTAGGTCAGTTTAACAGATACCAATGATATTTGGGAAGCCTTCCCATGGGTCAGGAATGTAAGAGGAATTCTTCCTACTGACCAACATACTGTGGATATAGTAAGTATATCAGGGGGTTCCCTGAAGATCTGCAAGTTGTTTCCAGAGTTCCCCCATGTTAAAGTTAGGAACTACTGCCCTAATTACTTGTTACAGACTAGGGGGAAGAGGGAAGGTGAGGAGAATGGGATCACATAGTTTTTAAGAGTTTTGGGTACTGCAGCATCTCATACAGTCGTGTACGGTTAGGTGGGTATTTTTTATTATTTTCAGTAAGTTTGATCTCTGCAGAGTTTTATATATACATTTATACTGATAATGCAACCAATGTAATGCATCCTATCTAAAGAAGTTGTAGAGTTTTATACTTCCATATTTTTTCTCTTTTATCAGTGTGGACTATTTCTTTTCTGGGGATATTCCTTCATTGGACACAAAAGGGTGCCAGTAAAATCAAATTCATAAATGTAAATGTATTCCAAACATCTTCCATGGTTTAAATAATGTATCCAGTGTCTTATAAAATAACATCTTGTTGTTTAGGTGACCACGATAGAAGGAACATAAATATATTTCTTTATGGTTTTTTGTTTAGAGTTAGTTGGCAAAACTAATTAATTCCAGTTATAATTATATTTAATGAATATTCCTATTTTTAAAACAGAAAAGTAAGTACGGTTATGCTTAATAAGGACAACTCCAATGCTAACCCAGTATTAGTGGGTTCAGGAGCCAGATTTCACTGTATGCTTCCTGTATCTTTCTCCAGCAATGAAGATGTCACATTCTTTTAGAGTAGCTTTCTATTTTTTTTCTTTTCTCCTTTACATCAAGTTCAGCTTTTTTGTGTTGATTAGTTTACTATAGTTCTTATGATTCTTATGTTTTGACAGGGAGAGCACTCAATACCGCGGAGGAACTCTTCCTGCAAAGAGAAGGTAGGGGATGATGCCGTCCATCACTTCCGAATCCCCCACCTGTCCCGTAAAGAAAAATCGTGCTTTCTTTTCAAAGACAAAAAAAACGACACTGTGACTTAAGTTATACTGTATTGTAATGTGCCAGGAAAGCAGCTGTCCCATTTTGTTAATTATGACAAATCTTAACCATATGTTGCAAATGTTGCCATAACTTATGGCAGTGGAAGTTGCCTACTTTGCCTACTTAAATTAGTAGAAGGAAAATATGTAGTCATTATACACATAAATATTTTGATCTTTGAATATGATTGACAATTTTGGCCAAATTTTTAAAACTGGGAGAACTGTTAAATATAGTTTAGTAAATTAATTAGATCAGACACCCAGAATTACTTATGTCTGTAGCCACCCTGATTGAAGATTATTGGAGGTCAGTGTGCCCATGCCTCTTTGACAGCTAGGACATGTTAAGAAGAACAAGTGACTAGATCCACTTATAATTTTCTGTTATAATGTGTATAACTGCTTGCTGATATATACTAATGAGAAGTAAATGTTTTTTTCACATATAGGGTTCTATAATATTTTTCTGGACTGTCTAAATATAATTTAGTTTAAAAATGGATGTAAATGGATAGCAAAATTATTGTGTTCTTGCAAAGGGCCCCCAAGCTGAGTTATGTTCACCTTTTAATGCTTCCTCGTAGTGTGTGTCTACAAGGTAGCCAACACTGAAATCTATGGTGTAAAGTGGTGTCAGATGCTGAATGGAGCAGTGAAGTCTCTTTCCTGGTCTAACCTAGCCATTAGCAGCTAGATCAATCTAACCTGTTCCTCCAAAGGTTGTTTGGGGTTCCTTTAGCTTTGGCTGATTGACCTCCAATGCGATGGTGATGGTAAATGGCACTTGGCAGTCAGTAGCATGGCATCAAAGCTAATTTTATCTATCTGTAATGGGGGCATTCCTTCCATTGACCACCAGTATAAAGTGTATTTTTTCCATTGACCTGCTTTTGTTTTATCAGCGGCACTCCATGACCCAAAAAGTATTTTAAAGGTTTCTAAAGTGTTTAAAGATTGAGACAGACCCTAGTACTGTCCCACTGGAGTTTACTTGCTGATTATACCTGATAGCACCAGGTATCGTCATTTCCTGTCATGGAAGCCAAAGTAGTAGTGAGAGGGCGCTGGGAAGGTGACCATAACTGGCGCAGAGCCCCTTTACAAAAACACTCACTACCTAAACCAAAACTAAAAAAAAAAGTTTTCGCATTAGTTACACACTAGTTAACATACATGATATTATATGAAAATGTATTTTATAACTTCATAGGTGAATAGCACAACACAAAAATAAAAAATGTGTATATAATTTGCATTGATATCATGTCCAATATAATATATATATATATTATGAGTTAGGTATTACATTAATATATATTTTTGAACATGATGTAAAAGGTATTATAGTTAAAATGTTTTTTTTTTCAAAGAAAATGATGGATTTCTGTAAATACTTCCTTGTAAATACAACCAGAACCTGCTTTTGGTTATCTTGTATGGTCTTGCAACAGCAATCAACCAGGTACTAGAGTCTGTAAATTGATCTTGCTATCCAGATCTGTGGTTTTCTATACAGCTACCTGCCAATGCACACATAATTGTCGCACTGCTGCCTTTTGTCTTTTGTTACAGAATTATGTGTTGTGCAGCTTCCCTCTCACGCTTCAGGGGTGTCAATGAGGCTGCAATGAGCTCAGAGAGGAAAATGCATGAACCACAGCTCTGCTCTGTAGTTTTATAGTTGCAAATTGATGGTCATATAGATGGATTGCAATGGAAATCAGAGCCGATATACCTATAACCTGCTTCTTCTAAATCAAATTAAAAAATATTAGTTATAATATTATTATTATTTTTATTATAAATAATAATAATATTAACATTATTATTATAACCTTTGTTATGTCAAAATTTATATTTAAAAGGAATTTGTCACTATGCAGAAATGTGAAAAGCATAATGAGGAAACTGTCACTGCTGACTTTCATGCTGTAGACTAGTTCCAGGACATTAAAGTAAAACCTAAAAAATAATATAATTATTATTATTAATACACAGTATTTATATAGCACCAACATATTATGCAGCGGTTTACAAAGTCAATTGTCATTTCACTAGCTGTCAAACATGTCACTAGCTCACAATCTAATGTTCCTATCATAGTCATATGATATTAGCACAGTCTAAGGTCAATTTTTGGTAAAAAGCAATGTTACTAACCTGCTATGCAATGTAAACTTTAACTAAACCCAAGAACAAACATGCAATACATTGCAGTTTACCAGTCCTTAGATGTGATGGCTGCATTTATTTTTGTTTGGCTTTTTTCCTTTATTTGCATCTGGTGTACCTACTGAAATGTACTTCCTGTCCTATAGTGACAACCCACTTTACTGTGTCTATAGATAAGCACAGTTGTCACCATAATATAAACCTACAGAACACCCCTATTGCTCAACTCCTTAACATGTGGGGAGGTTGTAGTCCACAGAAATAGCTGGAAATGTAATAGTGAAGCACAAGCAACCTGAATAGGAAGAGCCATTGGCAATAAAAATACATCAGTACATTTAGGAAGTCACTGTTATAACTACTTGAACACCTATACTCCCATGTGGTCTATATAGGTATAATGTTAGTCTGTATTGACTACGTCTGCTGTAATTGGATGATGTACACCACTGAGGCCTTGTATATTAAACTGTGATTTTTATCCCATATGTACAAAAACTGTAACCCCCAACCTTTCATGATAACCAATATGCAACTCATCTGGTGTAGTGATTATTGTGTACTGATCAAAATGCTTTATTATTATTGTGATATATTTTTTAAAAGGTGATGTCAATGTAAAAAGCCATGTAAGAGATAAATGAAATGCTGATTGCAGACGCTCTGTAAATTCTGTATAGCATTAACATTAGAGATACAAGTTTTATCTTATGACACATGAACAGTACCACAACATAGTGAAATAGAAACATTGTATATGAATTGTATTGCTTTATTTGCAGATAAGAATAGGAAGGATCATCTCATGTGTGTATTATATATAGAAGCACAATTAAACCTACATATTAGGATACTCCGAAGTGCAATTGCTGTGTCGTGTGATATCTAATTGGTTGCTAGAATTGATTGCACTTTGTACATTATTACTGCACTATGTGTTGCTTTATGTAATAATCCCATGAGTTATTGGGTTTGTAGGAGATTTTTACTTCCTTTTGACGTAGGTGTCCTAGATGATGCATTTTTGTACACATTATTAATATAACCTTCTCTAGTTTATTCTGTATATTTGTTAGGTTACTATATATGGACTGTAACAATTAGCAACCAATATTAGTCCAACATATGGCTTGTAAAATAGAGGCAGCACAACTTGCATACCCAGTCTATAGTCATTCTACCTGCTTCCATGAAACATAAAAAACCCATGGGTTTCATCCTTAAAGAAAATCTAAGGGAACAAAAATAAAAAGTTTTTTTTATGGAAAAGGGTTTTTTAATGCATAAGGGACAGGCAATGTCCTTTTTGCAAAAAAACTAACTATTGGCCTCTTTCCAATTCCAAAACACCCCTTTCCTTGCTCCATAGCTGGCACCAATTTCTTCATCAGGTCCTCTTCCAGGTTCTGGATCTTCTCCCATCTTGTCCGGCCAGGCTGGAATGACTCCTGTTCATGTGCATGGGAATTCATTTATTCCCTGCAGCCAGCAATGCTCAGATCACACAATGAGCTGTAATTGCATAGCTCTCTGTGCATTGAAAAAAACTTGGAAACTTTTTTAATTGCAGAAGAGACATGGTCCTTTTTGTAATAAGGAACTTGCCTTCTTACATTTATATAATTTATAAATCTAGTCTTGTTTTAAAATAGTTGTTTTTTTATTTAACTGAACATTAGGATATTAGAACACAAGATAGCTTTAATGATCCCACATGGCTTTGTGAATTACACCATTGTTTGTTATGTCAGCAACTTTTGCATGTAATGCCATTTGTACTGACACAATGAATTCAGCTATGAATTGTTCCTGTAAAGCAGCCGTTGAGTTGTCATAATTGTAATGTTGCATTTTACCTTTACACTATGACCATTGTTCCAGGTTTCTGCAGGAGGTGGCACTGTAAGAGAATATCTCATGGAGAATGTTTTGTTGGGTCTTGTGTCAATACCCAGATGGGTTAAAAGCAGCAGGGAAACTGCAAATTAACACAGAAAAGCTGTTTATGAATTAGAGAAAAACAAGGTGTAATGTTTTGCTGAACTTTAGAAACATGCTTCTCATGTTAGCCTATACTACTTTTAAATGTAACAAAGTATTTTCTAAGCATAGCACAGTCTGATTGTCTATGTGTGCCCATCTAAAGTGTCCTATTAAAGAAGATGGGGAAGAATAGCATATACCTAGCATGGGCTTTATTGGGGATAAAATAATGGTAATTGATTAGAATAGCCAGCTTAAATAATAAGCTCTGGTTTGACTGTAATTGGATAAATCTGGAAATATTTGTAAAAAGACTCAGCAATGTTTTCAATGCATGTGTGAGTATGGCCCCAAACTAAATGTATCCACAAGTTCCAAATAAGCCAAGAGTTGCCCTTTTAAGATTTTGTTGTTGCTGATTGACCCTCATTTCTGGGCATGACCCCTTGTGTAGTGACATGCTGCCCATGTCTACCAGTTCTTTCACTAGGATTCCTAATACAAGAACAAAGCTGGTATTGTTTTTATTAAAAGTTCTATCTGATCAGTATATGAAGTGTGCAAGTGGTATTACAAATAGGTATTGGACCAATTTACCAACATTACAGGGTGAAAGAATACTTTCATCTAATGACTTTAAAGACCGTGTGCTGGAGTACCGAAAACAAAAAAGTACTGCTATGAATGTCACTTCAAACTGATTAAAAGCAGTGTATGGTGGCTAAATTGTGTCATGGTGTGGGTGTTGCACTTTGGACATAGCACTATTGTGGTATACCACATACTAATACAACTTTACCCTTATGCTAGAATGTTTTTTTCTTCTTTTAGTTTGGGATATAGGGTGGATATGTTACATTTGTTTCTAGCAGGTTTTATTTTGGTCTATGGACCCACAAGGCCTGATTTATTATCTCCCTAGCGGTCTAATTCCTTCCAAATTTCCATGAAAAAAGTGGTACAATTTTTTTGCATGGAAATGTATTTTTCATTGTAGGCTGTAATTCTTAGGCATAACTTACTGATATTTAATAAATTTAATAATAAACGGTAAATGACAAAACACAAAAAAATAAATATTTAAACATGTAATGTAACTGTATAGTAGCATAAATAATATATATAAAAATAAATAAACATATATATATATATATATATATATATATATTATATGAATATTGCTTTGTATTGAACTCAATACAGCTATTTTGTATTGAATCCAATACAAAATTTTTTGAATTTCCCGCCGATCTTCCCACCCACACCGACGCATGCCCTGGGAAAACACAGAGATCTCGTCTCTGCACTTTGTGACCGGAGATCGAGGAGGAAGGATGTGTCCCCAGGACCTGCAGGGACCAGCAGGACACCGCGGGACAGCGATGGAACAAGGTAGATGGGTTTTTTTTTAGGTAAACTTCACCCCGAGTCACACTCGGGATTATCGCTAGGGGGGTTAAACTCTCCAAGGCTGGAGAGGATACACTTTCATCAGTGAAGCTGGGTGATCCAGCAAACCTGGAATGGATCTGGTCCAGGATTAAAAACATTTGCCAGCAAAAAAATGAGTTTGAAGAAATCCATTCGGGGTTTGCTGGATCACCCAGCTTCATTGATGAAAGTGTATCCTCTCCAGCCATGGAGAGCTATATTAAATCAGTCCCATGGTGTAGGTTTCCCCACATTCCCTGTCCCTGTGACACCTGTACAGGAAATCATGGGTGCAGCTGTCTTCAAGACAATAAGTCATGGACAGCAATTAAACATTGGCAAATGTTTTAACCTTCCCTCACCTTTAACTTTTTGTATATGTCCACATTGGAGTTATTATACATCTTTTCTGATTAAGGCACGCTGGAGTAGAAATCATCCCAATAGAGAAACAGATGGCAACAAAAACATTACAAATGTGCTAAACCATCCACAAAATCTGTTCAAAGAAAAAATAAAAAAAAATTGTTGAGGTTGGGTTAAAAAAAAAAAAAAAAGTCTATTCTCTGTATGAGCTTCTGTGCTCTGCTTAGCAGTATTCTAGATGTAATTGGGCATTATTGTTTGAAATCAAAGCTTATGGTTGCATGACTGGAAACAGGCTTCCTTCCTACAATAAATTGTGGGAAATGTAACTACAGGCTAGAAGTTGGGCTGTTTTCTCTATTTTCAAACACATGGGGTAAACTGTGTACAAAATATGCAGAAAGCATGCAGGAGTCAATATACTTTGAGTGTCCCTCATTTGAAGGATCTGTCTCTCTCATGGAATTAAATTCCTCACCCCTACTTTCAGTCAGGGCAATACTACTGCCCAAACTGCAATACTACTCGTTATGTGCATCTGTGCACCTCATTGACACACATACTGAATGTCAACCTACCTGACCAATGCAAATGTGTTAATGCACCAATGTGTGTTTTATTACTTTAAGAGCATGCAACATTTGATGTATAATTTTCTATAGGACTAATAAAACTAAAAAAGTGTTATACTGCACTAAAATTTTAATTCACCCTCTATATATTCACATTTTTATTTTAAAAACATATAATATTTGAAATGAAATTAAAGGAAATGGTTAAAATTCACTTGTGGGTTTAACTTTTGATTATTAATGTTGACCTGTAGCATTGATAATGCATCAATAACTTACTTAAGCCTTCCTTTTACAATTGCTGCAGTACTTTCCAATAAAATGCTTACTTGTCTTTAAAATGATTCTGACATTTCCAGCAGCTCGGTATTCGGCATACATTAAGTGCACCTGTTGATCAGATGTGGCATGTCACTACTTTTCCCATGATTGTATGGGTATGGACTACATTAGAATTCAGTATAGCCCATTACCGAATGGCAAGTAAGGCAGTAAATAGGTAAATGAGGTGGTCTGAAGACAATGTAAATGTTGGGGACTAGGTCTGATGATGGAAATAGTTCATCAGACCAAAAATAAGGTGGGATGCACTAAGTTACAGGAGCGCCTAATGCTGAGAAAGCAGAATGCAATGTGTGCAAAGAAAAAGGAATACATGACATAGGTGTCACTATGAACAGACAAAAAATAGTTTGTACTGAATGGTGTCTTTTTTCATCTCAGAATGTAGAGTTTTATTGAATTGACTTAAGTGGTGAATGTTCTCATAGCAATCAGTAGTTTGATCTGTAAATAACCATATAGAACAACTATTACAAATGTTTAAAAATTACTTACCTTCCTCTAGTAAATGTATATATGTGTACATACCCTATAAACTCATAGGTCATAGACTGATAAAAAAGAGAAAAAGAAATGTGTTTTTTTTGTTGATAATGTTTCTTCATAAGCTTTACAATTGAACCTTTGTCACATTCTGGAACTCTTGTGTATCTATGTAATCCTTTTCTATCACATTGATGAGCCTTTACGTACCTAATGTTGCAGAAAGTCCTTAAATCTTCTGTGCCTCATACTTGTATTTTTCACTGTACACTATAAAGCCAATAAACTATTCAAACAACATTGATTTTGTCTGTTTTATTTGAGCAATTCCGATTCTTTTAGGCATAAAATACAGAGAACCTTTTGTACTAGGAACCTTCCAAATGTGGATACATAATTCTATATTTTATAATTATATAGACATGTTATATACTGTACATACATATCTTTATCTCAGTTTCAGATTTTTCTATAACTTCATCTTCATCTTTTGCTATAGATAATATTCTTTTTGCAACATTACTTATTTATAATAAAAGACTATAACTTATCCCTCACTACCTCCAGCTTCCTTTCTTCCGGTCCCCTGAAACCTCTTCTTTAGGGTACTTCATTATTGGTCCCAGGCTATTTTAAGTATCGAGAACGAGGCCCCACCCATAACCCAGGGTGTTGGAGAGAAAAGAAGCATGCCAGCTGCCAAGGTAGCAATGGATAATGAATGTAAAACTCCTTGTTACTTGGAAATACATTAAAATGATGGTTTATGATGGTATGTATACTGAAAGATTTTGCATTTTGCAGTCAATTTAAACTACAAATGCAATCATAAGTCAATATTACATTTTTAGTACTCAGCCACCAAAAAGTTTCACTGACCCCTAATTGATGGGACATTGTGCAATCTAAACACAACAAACAGATTTATTTCAATATATTGAAAGATTGAATTTAAATTATATCAAAACAGAGGACAAGTTGACAGTGCAAAATTAAAACCCCTATTTAATGACTTTTATTACTTTGGGATTTCAACAAATAAATAGGATAGAAAGATCAACAATCAAGGTCCAAACAAGTTCTATCACAGGGCAACCTCTTTGGCAAGTGTTCCATGGCGAGGTCTTATTAAGTCTATTCCCCTCCTGAAAACATATTTTGGGCTGTTAGATCCACTGTATTCATTTTTATTTAAATTACTGACCAAGAACTAGTTTTTAGATAAGTAATTCTGACTTTGCTATGGTCAATAACTTGAGACTAGAACTTGGCAAGTAGTATATTAAACAGCAGATCAGCAGTGGTGGTCATTTATCTGTACAGGTCTCCCTTTAAATAAAAAAACTTCATTGTCAAGGCAGCCCAGCATGTTTGCTTTAATTCTTCCCATGACAGCATTACATACTTTATTTTACTTCACTCCTCACTGCTCCTTTCAACTACTGGGAGTGAAGAAAATTCTCATTACTTCCAAATATGAAGAGCATTACGCACTTCACGTGACAACGCTGGTGCTTGGCAATTAGATGAGGGCTATCACTCCCAGGTGGTCCATAGCCTTGTGTAAGCTTAAAGAATATGACTTGTACAGGGCTGCCCATCCTCACTTCCAGCAGCTAACCTCGAAACTTGATGTTGCATTGCTCTGCAAGGGCATTTGTAACAGTAAAAATGCCAGAAGAAATAATGATAAACAGGCCCCTTGCCAGGGGTAAGAAGCTGTCACCTTGGGCACACCAGCAGGAGCCGGGGCACAAACGATGACCTGCAACCTATGATGCTGAAGCGTTTCTCAGCTCCAAGCTCCAAGGACCTAACTAAGAGGTTCAGGATATATTATATCTGAATCACTATAATCCAATTTTGAACGTGGATATGAGCATCCTGCTGTGTTGAAAATTCTCTTGAGAATCATGATAGCACACCTGTCACACATTCAGTCCCCAGGGCTCTGGTAAAAGCTCTCAGTTGCTATGAATCAGTGTGCACGTATGTGTGCATGTACTTATCCAGATTGTAAGCCTGGGTGGGCAGGATGATTTTGTTCTGACTGTATAACCTGCTGTTTTGTCTGATTGTGTCATTATTTTTTATGATTTGCATGCTAAGTGTCATGTCTTGTGTTACATCCCTGCATTATGTGTTAATATTTGCATGCCTTGTCAAAGTGGTTTTTATGATTCTATTGTATTAAAAGTAAACAGCTCAGAACTCATGTAGGCTATATTCTGTATGATCAGTGAGGGGAGAGTAGAATCCTACCAAGTTTTATGGCCAAGGAGAACCTCCAAATGTATTTGTGGTGAACTTGAAACAAGCATTGGGAAGAGTGCATTCCCATGCACTATGCATTCAACTGCATAGTGCATGGGAAATGCTGAAAAAATACATGCAAACTTATTGGATGAACTCCTAAATTTGAATGTATTTATATGCTTTTAAAATTGGCAACAATTAATAGTATAGATTTGTAAGTAACAACATTTTAAAATGAGCAAGAATGAGCTGGTAAAATATGTAGCATGGAGAATTCAGTGTATGGCATACATTACTAGTCACTAGGTTGAAATGGATCATGTTTAATTTTTTATGCATTATACCCCTGAAGCAATTTTTTATTAACATGGGTAACGTTCTCTTCAGCTGGTGGGAATAAAGAGAATACCTGGTACTTGCTGGTATGGAGGAGCATGTGACCTCACCCATGGGACAGCTTGAGCACATAACAAAGCCCCATTGCTGTCAATAACCTATTTAGCTATTACTTGGGCGACTATAAGCTTTTACAGGGTGGATTCTCCTGATCTCTGCAGCTGAACAGAGTGTATGAGAAGTAAAGGAAAGCCGAATATGTGCTGTTGAGGAGGGGACATTAAAATAGGCTGGTTGACCTTTATGCACAATGCATAGGTTTATTTTAAAATAAACCTTTCTGCCAACCTTACTGCCAAACTTACTTTGAAATGTGGCATAATGTACATCGAGTAGGTATCTCCAGGTGTCAAGGTACCTTAAATTAAGATTTTTTCCTCACTACATATACCACAAGTTCTATATTATGCAAATATCAACTCCAGCATCTTTTTCCCCCATTTTTCCATGTTGGCCAGTTAGGCTGTTCTCTGGTTTTCAGAAGATCTTGGTGGATAGAGGAGGGCAGAATATTGACTGCAAGAGTTATAGCCATACATTAAATTACCCAGATTTATTAATAAATTGAAGATATGGCAACATGCAAAGTACCAGCTTTTTGAACCAAGGGCAACTTTTAAGGGAGTCGCTCAAACTCACTTAAAAAAAGAAAATTAAACCGTTACTTTTGGAACTTTAAGTTCTTACTTTTTTACTCTAAGTTTTTACTTTTATATCATCAAAACTTTGAATTCACTTTTTTATGTATATTAAGCCTATTTGTTAGGAGAAGATGTAACAGCAGTCATAGGATCCCACATGGGTTTATGGGGAGATGCAGCAAAGAGCTTATTTATTTTACGTGAGCAAATGCTAGGACAACATCTTATCATGATATAAAACTGTGTAATCCATACCCGTAAATCCCTCAGAGATTAGTCTATCCTCAACAGCTTGTTATATGCAGTGTAAAAGACTGGCAATACAGACAATAAATTCTCATTTAAATCTAGAGCAAAACTTTAATCCTGATGTATATTCAAATCAAAACTTCACATCAAAACCCTGGTTAGGTTCCAAAGAAGAAATAAAAATTAAAAAGAAATAAAGAAACAAATATGATGCAGTCTTGCAGTATTCAGGCCGGGTTAGGATCTGCCTCTGGACTGAGAGATCCCACATGGTTCCCCATGGCTGGCACCTTGCGGCCAATCACGCTGCAGTGCTGGTTTCTAAAGAACCAACGTCTGCACATTTGACAGCTGGCGGCATTGAGCAGTACTGGTACCACTCGCTGCTGCTAGTGTTGGTTGAATAGCTTAGTGTTCGATTCAGGGGCTATTCGTTCGAATAGCCTGATATTTTTCGGGTAATCGAACGCCGAATTCAAACACTATTAAAGTCTATGGGGGGAAAATATAAGTTATTGACTGTGTAGAACTGCAAGAGCAATCAGGGGAGCCGAGCTCTGCTCTACTTATTGCTCTTGCAGCCCAGCGTAACTATAGTGTGTGTTCTGAGATAGAGATTTTCCATCCAAGAACGCAGTCCTACAGGATCCCAGTGCACTGGAGGCTAAATGGAGACAAGTCTCCTCATTCATTCACCTCTAGTGCTCTGTGATTGGCTGGGGAAAGCAAAATAAATTCTGATGAGGCTTGAGCTGTCATCCGGGTTTACCTTTCCTCAGCCAATCACAGAGTACTAGAGGTGATAAATGGGGAGACTTGTCCCATTTAACCTCTAGTGCCCGGGGATCCCAGACTGGTTGCTGTTGTGTAACTGCTTAAAAAATATTTACTCAACTGGAAAAAGGGCTACTCAGAAACCACTTCTCACGGGCTACTACATAATGGTAGCAACAGGCAACAAATTGTTATACTAGATATACACAAATAATTTTTTTACACTCTATCTAAAAAACAACTATAGCAGCTGTGCTTGTATCCATTGATGCAACAGAACCTTGGACAAAAAATATTTTCTGACCTCCATTATAATTAATCAAAGTTTATGGGTAGGTACTGATAGAGTGAAGAATTGAAAAACCCATCACCCTTGTTTACAGCTTTGTCTCTAGTTGATTCCTTGAGTAATTATTCACTCCAGTGATGATAAATAAGGCTGATTACTTGAGAAGGCAAAGTTGCCTTGGATCATGTCTCCTGATCACACATAGCTCCCTATTATCAATACGCCACTGCAGTCACATGGGAGTATTTCCCAGGTGTTCACACAGCAGTGAGTGATTATATAGGGTTGGTAAGAGTTTTCACACCACTGCTCTATATGCTTAAGCATCCTCTTATTTACATGAAAGTACATTTTCTTCCACAAACAAGGCATATATTTCCAGAGGGGTCCGCTATGCAAAAAGTAGCCCTTTAGCAGTCTGTATAGTCATCTAATGCATTGAAAAGAAACATATAGATCTGCCATTTATGACCTTGTAAAATATATTATGTCCCTGGCTACTATTACTTACCATGCTCCTAGGAGAAATGAAAGAGAAATGTCATGTTAAATGAGACTGCAATGGATCACTGGTATTAAAACCCCCTTACAACTATTTCTTTTTTTTGTCCTTCTTTGGTCCCCTTTAAAAATTAGTGCAATATTTGGTATTACTCTTGTCAAGATCCATTGGTATTTCTTTAGAAAGAATAAAGAGATGGACAGTACAGACAAAGTTAGTGTAGAAAAATCAAATCAAACCATTCAATTACTACAATTTAGTTCAAAAAATGTTTTCCCTAACTGATTTAGGAAAGCACATACTGTAGGTAATGGAAACACACTGCACAATAAATGCAAAGGGCCATTTGTAGTTTTGGGGTACACTTTGGGGTACCAAGGCTGTAACCCCTTTTCCACTTTAGCCAAAACTAATAGAAAAGCTAGATTTTTGGATGAAGGAGGTGATGAGGTCTATTGAATTTAATGGGAAGGGATTCTACTTGAGTACCGATCTTCACTACTGCTATTTCGAACTCGAACTTGACTTGATATACTGCTTGACTTTTTGTCAATTGTGCAGCAAGACAATTTCTTCTGTTTTTCAGCTTTGTGACTCATATTTGTATCTAACCTCATGTTTATCCCTATCTGCCTAAAATAACTGAACTTGTTTTTAATAGAGTTACAACTGTGCAATGCATCTCCAGCCAATTCATTTTGTACAGCTTCCCAGAATTGTCCTATTATTTTGTGTTTTGAGTATTGTGTGTAACAACCTACTTTGTATTATTTGCATGTTTATGTTTGTGGCATTAAAATGGATATTGAGTCTTGTGGTAAATGGTTAATGCTTTTAATGGCAACAACTGCAATTTACATCCTGGCTCTCATCCAGGGCCCAATCAAGCTTATCGTCACCTCGGGCCATTCTGTGTCATCTCTGTTTCATGTTTCATTTGTCCGTGACCTTGTTAAAAATTAGGATTTGTATTCTAATTATACTGATAATGATTTTTCTTCCTTTTTAAGGATGAAGATGAGGACCCATGTGTCATCTGTCATGACGACCTCCACTCTGGTAGTATCTGGGAGTTGCATTGTTTGCACAGATTCCATAAAGAGGTACAGTAATACCCTACTTATAGCACCTAATAAATACAAACATGCAATAATAATCACAAATACAGATTAGGATTCCTATGTAACTCTCACTCTTTTATCTGTATACTTCTCCCTGGTCAGGGACTCGGAAAGTACAAAATCCAGGAAAAGCCAGGCAGCTGGTATTCTTAGAAAAAGTTCAACAATGGCATTTCAAGATTTTGAGTAAAGGTTCCTTTTTTTAGCTATTGTATATAAGGGTTATTTTTTTTAGCAAAATTGCTATTTACATCTTGATTGGGCTGTCCTCCTCCCAGCACTTAAATTATTATTAATATACTGTATTTATATAGCACCAACATTATTATGCAGCACTGTACATTAAATAGGGGTAGCAATTGACAGACAGATACAGACAGTGACACAGGAGAAGAGGACCCTGGCCAGAAGAGCTTACAATCTAAGAGGCGTAAACACTTTGACTTTAGCCATAAACATTTGAGCTGTGCTTGTATGCTTACCCTACTCTCAGACAGACAGACAGACAGACAGATGCAAACAATTACACAGGAGGATGAGTTGATCCTGCCCCAAAAGAGCTTACAATTTTTTCCCAATATTTATTGAAATAAATGGAACATACATTTTTAGAGTCTTGAAGCATGCAAAGGACTATACACTTTTGTAAAGCACAGCGCTGCAATTTTAGTCAGTGGTATAAACTTGGTAAGGCTACTTCTATATAAATAACCTCCCCATATATCCTAATTAGGACAATTTAAAGAGCCTAAGGTATTGGATATAATTAATTACTCTGTTTGTCTCTGCAGTGCATAGAGAAGTGGCTGTGCAAAAAGCAGACGTGTCCAACGTGCCGCGTCCAGGTGATCACATCCAAATCCTTCTTCTTGTCCTCTGCTCGGATGAAAGTCCCATGAAGCACGACGATCCAATCACGTCTGTTGAGGAGCTGAGTTAACAAGGCCGACACCCTTTGTCAGCACAAAGCTATGCAGCACATCTATATCTTTTTTATATAAGACAGAACCTTGTTTTTACAGTAAAATAATATTTTGTGGTACTTAATATCCTAGAATGAGATCTTTGGGTTTTGATTATGCAGTTTCACTGTAAATAAAATCACTTATTTGATACACATTGGTTCTTGTGATTCTTTGCTCTGATGGCAAACCCATGACAGTTCAAGCTGGCCATAGGTAATAGTAGTGACTCTGGAACCAGGATCAGAGGGGTGCACTGAAGAGGGTTTGTTAGAAACAAAGCTAATACCAGAGCCTTCTTTTGCACTGTATGCCAACTCTTTTTTACTCCTAAAGGGACTGTAACCATATGTTTTACAGGACCCTGCCAAATGAAAAAATAATATTTCCATAAAAGATAAAAATAAATATGAACAAGCATAAAAACAAGCGAGTGAATCTGAACAAACAGCAATATCACATAAAACAAACCCTCATTTGTCTTGGTTTCTATAAGATTTTTGAAAAAATAGTGTTCAAAGTGCACAAAATAGATTTGTTTTTGTTGGCAGCTAGCCAGAAGTCTAATGTAAACAGTAAGTAGGTCTTTCTACACTGTTAGAAACCATCTGGAACCTCACTGTACAGTTCTGTGACCTTTGAGAAGAACTAACTACAAGTTACAAGCACCTAGAGAGGTCAGAGATGGCTTGTTTTGTCCATAGTCTAATGCAGTATACCAAAACTGATCTCTCCATTGATGAGGAGCCCATATCTTTTATCCGTCAAAAAGCTATAGCCTAATGTGCCTGATTCTGGACTACCAGTATGTTTTTGGATGACCTCAGAAAGCTTTGCAAACACAGGGAGGACACACAAACTAGCTGCAGGTTGCATCCTGGCTAAGAATAAAACCTAAGACCTGCAAGACCAAAGTGCTAGCCACCATGCCACCTATTACCTGTTTATTATTAATATTATTAATATTATTACCAAAATTCACAGGCTATAGCCCTATCAGTCTCGCGTCAGTGTTTAGGCATCATGTAGAACTCAAGCAGGTGTCATTGTTATGATAATAATCATATAGATGAATATACAACAGCTACATCATCCAGGAGAAGCTGCACAGGAGTTGAGGGAGGTTTAACCTATCATCACCTTTTTTTTTCTTTTTGCTTATTCACTATTTTCAGGTTTCAAAGAACACTTTTATTTATTCCCTGGTACTGAAGGAAATCAGTACGGGCTTTAAGGGTTCTGGGGAAATTACATTTTCAGTAGGACAAAATATATAGTGGCATATGACATGCATTATGGGGGTCTTTTTTATAAGGCAGCAAATCTATCATTCAGATTCATTACTTTATAAATAGACCCCATAAAGGTATAGGTGTGAGACTACAGGAGTGGGCAAGGAAAAATAATTTTAATTGTTCTTAAGGCAGAACTAAACCCTGTAAAAAGTTTAACCAGGCAAATCCTTTATTGCAGATAATACATATACAAATACATGGGGAATGACCTACCTGATTGCAATTTTTTTAAATACACTCACTTGTCCCTGTTCCATTATGGGCACCACCATACTTTTTTTTTTAAGGTTCCAGTCTGCAGCCATCTAGTTTGGCCAGGCCAGGATGACATAACTCCTTACACATTCATTTAGTCCCAGCAGCACCAGGAGATGCCAGGATACCCAGCATACCCTTCCATCCTATACTGGTTGCTTTTTGAAAAGAAAATAGTGATCAGACAGGATAGTGTGCTTTTTTTGCAGAAGGGACGTCACCTGTCTATTCTGCACTATTAAATCTGCACATTTTTTTTGTTCCCCTTGAATAAGAATACTGAGGTCCATTATTACTCCTCTTAATAAACTGATTTGGATATGCCATCATTTTCACAGAAGCAGATGTGCATGGAGCTATGTATTATTATGTTCTGCAAGACACAAATTAACATTCAATATGTATTTACTGATATTTTTAACAATTGTATCGGTATCACCAACAATGGCCCTTTACTCAGCATAGCTATACATCTAACTACAAAAGAAACGTACAATATGGAATGACAGGTAATAGAGACAAAAACTATATATATTATAGAGAGCTATGAAAACTTTTCACTGTTTCCATACATGAATATGGGAAGTTATCTCAACAGTTTTAATGGAGATCCATTCAGATCCAATGGAGATCCATATAAATTTTTACTGGCTCATTTTTTTAAGTCCCTGAACATTTTTTAAGTCTCTAATATTTGCATGGCTCTGTCTTTACAATATAGTATAATAGTGCTTGGAGGAATATTTAAAATGCAGTGTTACAGAGTAACTGATGTAATACCCCTCAGTAAACTGTACAGTAAATAAAATCCTAAAAACACCCCAACAGTGTTCAAGTCATGTCTGTCTATACACAGTTTACCCACATGTGATTTCTTTATAATCCACCTAAACCAGATTCCTTAGAGCTTATCACATGTGAGCTGGCTAAGTTTGCTTTATAGGGTTGCTTGACGTAACTTCCTTTATCTGCTATATGTATCATTATTCAGAATTAGATTTCAATCTGATATGTAGCTGTTCGAGATGAGGTTCCAGTTTAATTCCTCTATAGGTACAGTTCAAACTTCAGCTGTTCACTATTACTTTAACTACAGTGGACAAATTATCCCGGCTTTGTACCCTACCAATGGGCTCACGGCTAATGACAGCCAAGCGGTTGACATGGTAAATTACGGTGTCTGTTTGACTCAAATGGGGTTTAGTAAATAGGAAAGTTCATAACAAATAAACCTGGGCAGATTAAGCCCTATACGGATCATCTCAGCGCTGACAATTTCATACATTAACCTTGCTGTATGTCAGAGAGAGCTAGAAGACTACAGTGGGTGTGTTTGGAAATCCTCTCTCTACTTTAATAATAGGTAAGCAATTTGCAGATTATCCAATTACTGACAAACCAGCTGGGGGGACCTGGCGTACTTCAACCAGGGCTGGGTGATTCAGCAAACCTGAAATTGATTTCTTCTTCATTTGTTAGCAAATGTTTTGAATCCTGGACCAGATCCATTCCAGATTTGCCGGATCACCCAGCTTCACTGATGATAGTGTATCCTCCCCAGCCTTGGAGAGCTTTAACAAATCAGGCATAATGTTCTTTTGGCGCAGAAGGGCTGCCATGCATCCCCTGTACTTAGGTATACCTACGAGGGGTTTGCAGAAGTTTGTACTTACCTTACTATAATCTTGTATGATAAAGATCTAAAAAAAGCTCACTGCCCCCCACTTTCTCCACTTGCAAAGCTCAGTGTTCATTCCAGAATAAATTGTGAACAGGCAGGTACATTTGTTTTATAACCTGTCCCTTCTACAAATACTGTTCTCTGAATACTTTCTGAGTTATCCTAAAGAGACAGTTTAGTACTCCTAATTCTTATTTTGAACTACCGTGGTTCGCCGAAAATAAGACAGGGTCTTATATTCATTTTATCCCTGAAAATTGCATTTTTTCAGGGAAAATTTGCATATTTTCAGGGAAAATTTGCATATTTTCAGGGAATGTCTTATTTTTCTCATGTACAAAAAATCTATATTTATTCGTGAACAAAATCTGTTTTTATTCAATTACAAAAAAAACACAGCTTCATAAGCAAACAAGTGCAACATAACAAGAAAATGAGCTGACAATTACCATATGACTCATAGAGTAACATTCAGACACAGAAACAAAACTTCCAAAGCTTTGTTGACCACAAACAGTAACCAATAAAAATCTAAATAAAGCAAAAACTTTATTTACTAAAAACTTTAAAAACTAAAAAAAACAATCAATAAATATGCATTGCTGCTAATGAATGAAATACTAGCAAGGACCCTTTGAAAAAAGAATCCACCAACCTCTTATTAGTTGTAGTTTCACACCAGAGTACCGTAGGTAACTAACCCTGCGATTTCTTCACCCCTTGCTCCAGTCCTTTAAAATCTGCCCTCTCTCTGCTCTCTCCTTCCTCTTGGTATCCCTCCGTGTACCACTTGATAGCACCCTCCGAAGAAGCCAATAGGGCTTACTTTCGGGGGAGGGCTTATATTTCCCCCTTGCATGATTGGCATGCTAGGGCTTACTTTTGGGGTAGGTCTTAAGGCAGTGTTTAGGGAACTTTTTAACATAAGGGAACCTTTTAAATAACTTTGGTCTTAGGTAACCCTACTATAATTACTATATCCACAGCTCACAGTATATTAATGTAGTGGGCAGTGGGAAGAATGCCGCTTACATTGCTGGCCATTGGGAAGAATGTCACAAAAACAATGTCATTGGTGTCACTTAAACTGACTTGGGAGACACAAAAAGCTGTATGTTGTCAGCTCACACCATTCATTACAGATCATGAATTCATATTCCTATTTTAAGGACCAATTAAGATCTCTCTCTTGTGTTTTCTTTTTTCTTTTTTTTGTAACAGCTGCCCCTCCTTCTAACCCCAGAAGCTGGAAAGGAATGCTAGCCCCTTCCTAGGCGTCATCCAGCTTTCCTTTCCCTTGCATATTGTATATTGACTTCTCTATTCCAAAAACTATTTTTTTCCATCTGACTCCAAACTCCCATCACCTGCAGTACCTCATACCAGTCACTAGAGGGTAAAAGACGTACACGTGGAAAGGATGGGCAATATAACTGACAGCACAAAAAGCCAATCAGTGATTTAAACTATTCCCCGCCCCGCCTTTCCTTTAGCAATCACCAGTGCCAATCACATAGGTTCGCTAGACTGTACCGTACAAGCTTAGCATTCAGTTCTGGAAGTTGGTCTCCATAAGAAAACTGCACTGTATGCTGGGATCAGATGTGTATTCCGGGCACTACACAGGGAGCTGGTGACGTGTTCTGATCACACATTTCCCAAAAAGTCAGCTCAAAGTTGGTGAGTTAATGCAGCAAAGATCAAAGATTGCTTGTTGGATCAATGATTGAATAGATCAGCAGGTTAGATGAATTGTGGATCAATAGCTACATACTGGAAAGATTAATACAATGATTTTATAATAAATCAGTATTGCTTGTTTGATCCATGATTATATATTAGATCAATAATTCCATACTGGATCAGTGATTGCTTATTGGATCAATGTATATATATTAATATATATTAGATCTGTATTGCTTGTTGAATTCATAATAACCTATTAGATTATTACATGTGGGATCAGTGATTGCTTATTGGATCAAAGATATATTAGATCAGTTTTGCTCTTTTGATCCATGATTACATATTGGATCAATAAATCCATACTGGATCAGTGATTGCTTGTTGGATCAATGATTATATATGAGATCTGTATTGCTTGTTTGATCTATAAATATATTTATAATCAATAATTACATACTGGATCAGTGATTGCTTATTGGATCAATGATTATATTTTAGATGTGTATTGTTTGTTTGATCTCTAAATATATTTATAATCAATAATTACATACTGGATCAGTGATTGCTTATTGGATCAATGGTTGTACATTAGATCAGTATTGCTTGTTGAATCCATAATACCTATTAGAATAAATATTACATGTTGGATCAGTGATTTGCTTGGTGGATCCATGATTTCAGATCATTCATTACATGTCAGATTGCTGTTTGGCGGATCAATGATTCCATGTTGAAGACTTACAATACACAGATCACATATTGGCTCATTGACTGTCATTTAACTCTTCTGTTGTAAATCTTGGAAGTTCTCTGCATTATCCCAGTTTTCCTGTCCATGGAAAAGTCACCTAGTTATGTTTCCTTTATGTGCCATCATAAAACAGTAAAGATAAATGAACATTGTGACGCCTGGTAACTTCCGCTGTGTTAGGGCGACATGAAGAACTAAATTCAATAAAATTCAACTAAATTCAATAAACTACAGCTTACTCAGTATCGTATTTTCTGTCCTAGGGTGACAACACACACTGTACTGTACATATGAAGGAAAAGTGTTGTCACCCTAGGACAAGAAGTGATGAATAGCACCATAACATAGGAAGTATTCAGTAGACCTAACCAACTTTTTGTTTAAGATAAACTTGTAGAATGAGCAGGACATGATCAGCACTGGATTTCTAACAGTCTGACAAGTATTTTTGCACTTGTTGAACTGATTCAACATAAAAATAGGTTTGATAAAGCAAAAGGGAACCGAGTGCAGAATTTGGGTTTGCATACACTAAGAAAGAAAGTTACAGCGATGTTCTACTCATAAGACGTTGGCCAACAAGTAGGTAAACGTCTCGGTAGCAATGTGGTTTATCCAGCTGTGTGAGCCTATTTTTGTGTACATATGAAAGTATGTCTGCTTTGTACTCCTCTGTGTAGGTTCTGAGCTCAGTCACGTATGTGATGGAGTTGATACTCCGCTAAAAATATGTAACAAACTCCCCAGTCCTGAGGGCAGTGTGTTTAACTTTTTTTTTTTTTTTTTTTTTTTTTTTTACTATACTGTTCATTACTTACTGATCCCTGTATGTACTAACCTACCTGCTGATCCCTACCATGGAATAACCCCTTTTTCTCCACCCAACTATTAACTAACCCACAAGCATCCCACACTATCACAGAAAAACCCCTGCAGACTGGGCAAAAACTTCCAAGCTTTATCTAAATACCTGCACCCTCTCCATGGGAGTTATTTGCCCCATTAGAATGCAAAGATTACACTTTAAAAGTAAACCAAGCTACTCACTAAATACACAGATGAAATAAATAAATAGAACTGTTTAAATTGCCATGCCAGAGGAGTTTCATTTCTATCCATCCAGTCCTACAGATTGTAAGCTCTGTATCTGTCACTGTCTGTATCTGTCTATCACTCTATTTTTTGTACAGCACTGCGTAATTTGTTGGTGCTATATAAGTACTGTTTAATAATATTAATAATAAAGTCTTGAGATTTAAAGAGTCATATCACACCAACTAGGTCTGCACAAGCAGCACGGGTACATTATATTGTTCAGGATCTCCATCCTGCCAAACTGTATACCTTCACCTACCGTAGATGGACCTTTAATACCGTTTTCATCACCCATCCTGCGCACCTAAGAGGGGTAGGCTTTAGCAGGCAATAGTAGTAAAAATCAAAAATAATTTACTTTTTTAACATTTCTACCTGAAACCAACAAAGATCTACTATGCTATCACCTTAGCTACACATATAGTTCCTGTGCTAATTGCATGAACCCGTGTTTTACATTGTTTCACAAGGGATTATGGTCTTATAGTCAGAAAAATGCTGGTCTCGACACCCGACGCGTTTCGCCTATTGGCTTCTTCAGGAGATTTTTGAGACCAAGGTTGGGTGTAGGATGACCAGTCATAAGAGATCATAACGTGAAGAGGTGGTAATGATGGTGGTAATTATCCAGGTGTAAACTTATTACAGAAAATATAGTAGCTTCCAATGTAGCAGCATATAGACCCACAGTAGTAACACTACTTGAACGGATTCCTCATCAAATTTCATCAAGGCGTATTAAAGAATCCATGTACACTAAACTAAAATACAATTGTTCAGGGTAATAATATGCAAGGGGTTCCTATGTTAATCGAAGCAATTTTCCACAGTGTAATATGCATGGGATTTCCATTTGCCTGTTAGTCGGAGAGTTTCGAGGTAATGAGCTCTGTAGGTGATCTGGGGGACCCGTATATTATAGGGCTTTACAGAAAGAGGACTTTATACGGTTGGTGTATAGTGGGAAGGCAGGAGGTACCGGCAGCCAGTCAAGGAAGCAAAAAGGTGATATAAGGGACTTTATATGTGGTATGATTGTTGTAATGCAGCTGTTCTGCTGGGGTTTATAGAGAATAGTTGGAACATATCCAGTGGGTAGCAGTTCTCTGGTTGAAGTCAGAGGAAAATTAGTTTGAGTTGATTGGCAACTTGAGTCAGCACTTGTTAGAGCTAAGGTATATAGGAGATTATCTGTGGACGCACAACACATCAAAATGTATGATGGGCCACAGCAACTGGAAACCACACCAGGTGCCATTCCTGTCAGTAAGAAGAGGCACCTGATTCTCACAAAGATTGGACAAAAGAAGATTGGAAAAACTTGGTATCAGTGGTTCAGGCTGGTGTCAGTGTAATGGTGCTGGGGGCATTTTCCTGGCACACTTTGGACCTCTTAGTACCAACTGAATACCATTTAAATGCCACAACCTACTTGTTGCTGACCATGTCCATACCCTCTATGACCGCAGTGTACGCATCTTCTGATAACTACTTCCAGCAGGACAACACTCCATGTCACAAAGATCAAATCATATTAAACTGGCAATGAGTTCACTGTACTCAAATGGCCACCGCAGTCACCAGATCCCAATACAATACAGCGCCCATGGGATGTGGTGGAAGGGGAGATTCTTATCATGGATGTGCATTCAACATATCTGTAGTAATTGTGTGATATGATCATTGCCACATCCCTAAGGAAGGTTTCCAACACTTCTGAAGGCAAAATGGATTCCAAGCTGGTACTAGCAAGCTGTACCTAATAAAGTGGCCGCTGTGTATATCTGTTATTGCACTGAGCAGATCCGACTATACCTGGCTCATTGTGTACGGCTCAGGAGCCCTCCCCATGATTGGTCGTGCATGGCTCAGGTGCATCTATAGGAACCAGGTGGTCCTATACACAACCACACCAACATCCTACACATGACAATGTATAAATTAGTCCAAAAGGATTCTAGGAAAAGCTTGCTGTGTCTTGATGTGAAGTTACTTGAGCTGGGAAGGTTTGTAGACATTATTATCCCAAATCTAGGAACAGGCAAATAGATTATGTGTGGTAGAAGCTTTAGAAATGCAGGGACCAGTTCTTACTTATGAAAGGGTTACTTACGTGAAGAGTGGGATTAAAAAGGTAAATACTAAGTGAGTACCAAGAGTTAATTACATGGAAGTACCAGGAATTTACCGACAATGAAAGGGTTAATCTCTAATGCACACCTTGTATGTACTAGTAATAAAAGGAATGGTAATCACCAGGGATTAATTGATAATGAAATGAGTTAGTCACATGGCGCCCCTGGAGATTAACTAGAACTGAAATGGTTAACGCATGGAATCCACCTGGATTGAAAGGATTAATCATGCTGCTGCATGGGATTTACTAGCAATGAAAGGGTTAAACATATGCAACCACAAAGGATTGATTATCAAACAGGATTTATAAAGCGCCAACATATTACGCAGCGCTGTATAATAAATAGGGGTTGCAAATGACAGATGAATACAGACAGTGACACAGGAGGAAAGGACCCTGCCCCAAAGAGCTTACAATCTAGAAGGTGATTAGTAATTAAAAGTGTAATTTTCCTTCAAAGATATAGGAAAGGGTTAATCAAACATCCTGTAAGCTCTTATGGGCAGGATCCTTCCCCCCTCCTTGTGTGTCATTCTTTGTATTTATCTGTCATTTCTAACCCCTATTTAGTGTACAGCGCTGCAGAATATGTTAGCAATCTATAAAGTTTTTTTATATTAATCATACATAGGAAAAGGTTAAACACACTGTAAGGGTCAGACATGTGGGAGGTGTATGTGCTACTTAGTTTCATAGAAATCTAATTTGTTACATTGTATCCACTGAACCTCAGATGAACAATCCATAGTACTGGAGATAAAGGTGATACCTGCTGCCTGGAATGCTCAGGGTATATGTGTATAATGTGTTGATGATTACAAATCTCCCTACAACTCTGGTGAGTAAATTCTGCAGAGATCAATTATTATTATTAAACAGTATTTATATAGCGACAACATATTATGCAGCGCTGTACATTAGGGGTTGCAAATGACAGACGAGGAGGAGAGGACCTTGGCCAGAAGAGCTTACAATCAATCATTTGTATTTTGTGTACAATCCATAGATTTTATTAATCTTATTCTGTGCATTGTAAATATTCTTCTGAGAATCTTGGAACTCTTCCTACTCACCATTCATTCTTATTTGGCTGAATGATAGGAAATCATTGCCTATCTCTTGGTGTGTGTGATGGTGGAGATTCTGGGGTTTATTTGCTCTCAGTGATCTCAGTCACGTACACAATGCCGGCTGAGTAACTTCCCTGTGTGATGTGTGCAGTGTCCAGCCTCCACTCAATAAACTTTCACCAACTTTTCTTTGTGACTGCTGAAAGGCTCAGCTAGACTCCGGCTGTATACATATTAAAGGCGTCTGTATTGATGACCTGAGACTGTGCAAAAGGATTAAGATAAACCTTCTAAAGCTACGTACACACGTCTAATGGTTTTTGCCTGATGATCAGCTCTGGCACGAGAATCTGGCATGTGTACAGCGCCCGTCGTCCATCATCAGAACGACCGTCCTGGCGGATCCATGGACGATGGACGACAAAGATACAAATGCAAGGGAAGGGGGAGAGTGCACAGCGGGGTGCCGCTCTGTCGTTCTCCCTCTTCCCTCTCCATAGAGCAGAACGCTGCTGTATGTACATCACTCATTCATGCATTGTGCCGTGCTTTCATGATCCTTGCCAACGACAATAATTGCACGTGTGTATGTAGCTTAAATGGCTGAAGTCAGTATTGAGCTATTGGATCTTTGGAACATTTGTTGGTTAGATTATAGACAGCAAATGCTTCCATTTGATTGGATAAAAATCCATCTCTGATTCTGTTAATTAGGCAATCAGACTTGTGTAAAGCTTGTTCACACGTCCAAGTCATCCAAGATAAAAGGTTGTATTCTGATGAAAATCCAGTGTGTACAGCGGTCCCTCAATGTCCCATGGCAGATTGACAAGTGACCACTGTGCATTTCTATGGAGGAGAGTACAGCCAGGTGCAGCTCCCTCCTTCTTTCCACAGAGCAATAGTTTGTTCATCTATTACTGGAAATATTCACAAAAGATGTGATTTCAACACCAATCATCTGATGTCATCTGTTTGAGGCTTAAAGTGGACCTAAACTAAACTTTTTACTTTACATAAAAGAGTAGACAACCTGGGACCCAATCCAGAAAAACTCCTGTGGAGTTCCACTTTAACTTTTAAAGTGTTCATGTTTTTACATAAAAATGGCAAAAAGAACCTAAGCAATGTACAGATTGCAAACATAGCCTTTTGTGATGTTTTAAGTGACCTTGCAACAAATGAGGCTTATAGAGTTCTATGGAAAGGGGACGGAGAGGAGGCATGGAAGGCACCATACTGCATCCTCACCATAGACATTATAGCAGAAGTTGACTACAACGACAACGATTAATTGTTTAGTCATGGTGGATCATTAATAGACCACGGGGGACTGCTAGTTTTTTACCCAACATGATTAAATTTTATTGCTGATGGGACATCGTCTGTCCTTTCTGCAATAAATGACCTGCTTGGTTGTAATGACTTTTTAAGGGTTTAGTTCTGTTTTGTTTGTACCTTTTGTTTGCATGTAATATGTGAATGGTAATGAAATATTCTTCCCATAAATCATTCTGTATTTGTTTAGAAACCTTTTAATCTTTGGCGCTGTGTAGTGTCCCTGGGCACTATACACCTTTGTTCCCTTTGTATTCCCCCAGCGATGTTTGCAGCTCATTACTGGGAATATTCTTCTCGCTTCTCTTTGATCAGCACATGTAAAGGCAATTTGTAGCCAGAAAACAGATGAGACAATCTGGATTTCCTTTTTGATTGGACGGAGTTAGGCTTTTCACGGATCCTAATTAATGTTCACAGTCACCATTTGTTGTATGGCATAGTAAAGCAACATTTATTTTGGTATCGCCTGTGCTGTTGGCTCAGAAGAGAAATTGGGGGCTTTAAGTCATAATGTTCCCTGTAATGAAAAGCAACAGTTTGCTGCAAATTTCAATTAACAATGTGAGGCATGAGCAAAGTGTAAACCTGCAAGAAGCAATCACAATCCACCTTGTATTGGTCTGTCTTCAATTTGATTGCTATGAGATACCACACTTAAATTCAATTTTTGAAGGCAGTGCAAAGTACAACATTTTTAATAATGACAATGGTAAAATAAACTAAATGTAATAGTTGTTACGTCCAGATGGGATCCTCACCTGCCAACCATTTAAAATTTAAGAAAATAAAGGTGTTGCTGAAAGAAACAATTACCTTGTTCTGAAAAGTCCCTGCTGATCCTGGTTTTACATATTGCCCGGTCGACAGAAGCACACAATGGCTGATTTTTCAATTGACCAAACGTTCCAGTTTTCTGATCAGTAATTGATTGGACATCAAAAAAAACAAAAAAGCAGGTATACCATATTTTGCCTGTGCATATCCTATGTGGGTGAAAGCACTGGGCAGGCAGGGGCTGTTTTTGGAAATTCAACAATTGTTTTTTTGATCACCTTGCATTTCCAATAGCTGGTGGGTGTTAGGTACATGGGAACTGATAGGCAGCCACCATGGAAATTACCAAAATGTATCTTGCCAAACCACAGCAGGGATGTCACCAGGTTTAATGATTCATATTTTCTTGGAGCCAGAGCAGCCTCCTGTTCATGCCATTTCACCATATTGTCAATCTCTGGTTCTTATGTGTGCCAAAAATAGAGAAAGTGCCCTCTTGTATGGTCACCAGGATAAGAATCTATCAAACTTTGTCCCAGACAATTTGTTTAATAGACGTACACTGTCCCTTCTGCAATAAAGAGCTGCTTGCTCACAATTTTTACTTTTTTTAGGATTCCCTTTTCCCAAAAAGTTAGTTCCCTTTCCCCTCCCAAAAATGGCCGCATAATCCAACCCTATAATAACTCCAGGAAATGATAGACTTACTGTGATTTCAAATGTAGTCCTGTGACATAAATGTTAATTTATAAGGATGAACCCTATTTTGAGGGGTGCGTGCTGAATGGTTAATTGGTTTTAGTTTTTCCTCTAGCGATTTAGAATACACAGGAAAAAATCCTTCTGATTTCCAGTTAGATCTGAATTAAGTCTGAAAGCATTTTAGCAGCCTGCTGATCATATTTTTTTTTTGGGGGGTGGGTTCCGATTTAGTTGTGAATAAATCCAACATGTCAGTAAAACATTGTCCCATGTGTATGAACAATCCTGTATATATGTGAGCAATCAATAGATAAGTGTGCATATTGTCAGTGGATCTGCTTGTGTACTAGACCTTATTTCATGTCCTTCACCTTGATGTTCTTATGTTCCTTAATCTCTTTTTACTTTCTTTTACAGGAATTCAGTTATCAAAGTTATTGAATTTATGGCTAACTTTAAGGGCCACGCTCTTCCGGGAAGTTTTTTCCTATTCTTTGGCCTGTGGTGGTCTGTGAAATACCCCCTGAAATATGCCTGCCGAAAGCATAGAAAGATTTGCTGGTTTGGTTCCAAAGTTGGCTTTCAGCGCGTGGAGGTGATCGAAGGAATAGTAAAAGCAATATTTGCATTGATAGGTAAGCCATTGTGTTTGTTCTTTCTATAGAGTGCCTGTGTCACAGTGACCAGATGTGTGCCCATAAATCTGAGCCGTTATCGCATTGTGTTGTCATGTGATGGGGAGAGGTCCTGCTGTTATGTACCTGCCGGGCTATAAACTCGACACTTGGCAACGTTTCTCCTTTGCTCTCCATTGTCCATATTTGTACTTTGTACTGTGCACTGTTTGATAATATCATGTGGAGGAAATGGAAGACCTCAAAGTACTATTACATTCTTGGTTAAAAATTGTCACAGTTGAATATAGATTATAGCTTCCATATTATTAACATATATTCTATATGTTACCACTGACGCCAATGATCTTTTTGGATGTCCGTAAGGGTTACCAGTGTTCTCCCCAGCCCATTTTACCTGGGTGCATCACCTGGTACTTTTTAGTAACCACCTGGATGATTTTGGGTGGTTACAGAAAAGTAGGGTCACAATACAGGGGCTGCCACCCACCTACAGCTTTATCCCACACAGCTTAAAAAAACTCTGGGGGGAACATTCTTTACATGGTGACATTCTTCCCAATGTAAGAGATATTACACCACACTAATGTGCTGTGAATATAGTAATTATAGAAGGGGGTCCCTAAAGACCTAAAGTTAACCCAAGGGTTGCCCCCTGGTAAAAAGTTTGTAAACTCTGCTAGGCAAAACTTCTAGTTTAATAGAGATGCATAGCTTCCATAATGCCATTTTTTGTATTCTTTTTTTGAAACTTTTATTACAAGATATATCATAAAATATCCCTTGCACTGTTACCCCAAACTTCTGGTCAGGGACTACCTTGCATTTGTGCTATGAACTGTGCAGTGTACTGTGCATGCAAGCCCTTTGTACAGCACTGATAAGTAGGAGATGCTGACAACAGATTACATAATACTACTCTGGGCCAAAGAAAACTTCACCATCCAATTGGGTTAGCAGTGATATGGACCACTGAAATAAAGTTTACTGATATACCCAAAGTACTTATTTGGCTTTGTTAGATGGAAGTATGATTAGGAACATATGTAAGTCACTGTACTAGGTGTTAGTTTTTGTCACCTGGGTTACTTTAGACCAAGACTTTTTATGTCCAAGGTTTTGTCTTGCTTGCCGTCAATTCCAACTTCTTCTTCTATGGAATACAGTTCTGTGCTATTCCTTATACTTAGCATTTGGCAAAAAAGCAGCCTTTCGGGAACAAGACAACAAATAGGCAGATTTGGCACTATGTCCATTTTCACAGCCAGTGAATTGAGAGTGTAGACTAATAAAACTCCTTACTAGAGGTGATATGAGTTCTGGGTGAGCCTTTTGTATTTTGTGAGTGACAAGATTGCTACAGAAGGCAGCAAAACTATTATCCTATTTCCAAGGCATCCAGGATCTGAACCGCAGGAACAAATTATTTGCTTCTTAGCCTTTTCTAGTGGTCCTGTTGGAGACGCTGACATGATCTAACTAATGTGTCGGGGGCTTTACTATGGTGACAATTTATTCCAGTTCTGAGAACAATACGTTTCTCTGAATAGCTGAAAAACAACATAGACCTCCTCTGGACAAAATAGAAGACTGTGTGATTTACCACTTTTGTGTTTGTTAGTGTTTGTTACTGTATACACATTTGCATTGCCATTAGTGGCTTTTCCAAAAAAGAATCGGGTGCAGTTTTGGCTGTGCTAGGTTGTGCTCAGAATAAAGGGTCAACTCACTTGGTAATACACTGAAAAAGTATGCAAAGTCCGCATTCTTTAATCCGGAAATCTTGCATGTGGGTTGAATATAAGAAATGCATAAGCCTACGATTTAAACTCCTTCTAATTAGGTGTTTGTCATGCCATTTTATTTTATATTTTCTGTAGCACCATCATATTACGCAGCGCTGTACAAAGTCCATAGTCATGTCACTAGCTGTCCCTCAAAGGGGCTCACAATCTAATGTCCCTACTATAGTCATATGTCTTTTAATACAATGTAAGGTCAGTGTTGGGGGGGGAAGCTAATTAACCTAATTGGGGGTTTTTGGGATGTGGGAGGAAACAGGAGTACCCGGAGGAAACCTACGCAAACACAGGGAGAACCTGCAAACTCCATGCGGACAGTGTCCTGGCTGAGCTGGGAACCTGGGACGCAGCACTGCAAAGGCCAGCCTGCTAACCCCTGAGCCACCGTTCTCACTATTACTTGTAGTGATGGAGATACAAGAAGTGCACATCTGAATGGCTCCTCTAATATATAGTACATAGAAATGTGTGAATACATAGCAGTACTGGAAATGCTAGTGGTGAGCCTTACCGTACAAGCTTACATTCTACCCTTTGTCTAGTTAGTGTATATAATATCCATTGCCCTCCTGTAAATGAAATGACTGTTTATTTTTTGTCCTCAGGAATGTTGGCAGAGCAGTTCGTTCCGGACGGTCCTCACCTCAAGCTGTACAACCATGAAGAGAAGCAGTGGGACCACCTTATGAACTGGCAGCACTCTACCATGTACTTATTCTATGGCATCTCAGGGGTGATGGATATCATTACTCACACCACCAAAGCTGTTCCTGTTGCCATGGATAGACTGATGCTCGCCATTGCTGTATTTGTTGAAGGTATCTTATCATATTCTTGTTCAGTTGTGCAATATTAACATATCGCAGTTATATACTAGCCAGGGCAAATCTGAATCGCCCTTGCCTGCAAGACTACTTCACCACAAACTTTTCACAACCCTGTGCTGGACATCTGAGAAAATGCCCACTGAGTTCTATTCAATTAGAGAATCTAGCAAAAAAAGGAGAAATAGTATAAGTTCAGTTACTCCCAGGCAAATTTTTTTTTTTACTTTTTGAATAGCAAGGGAAGGGGGTTTCTTTTAAGCTCAGTATACTCATTACAATCAACGTTAAAACTTTCAAAACTATCTAAAATTGGGAACCACCAAATGAACTGTAGCCAATTAAAGAGATCGAAAGGAGATTGTACAATAAGATTGTAATGTGTGGTGAGTTTATGGAGGGTTAAGGGCTCTGATGTGTACAGTCAGCTGCATGGTTCAATAAACAATTTGTCCTGCAATTGCAGGCATTATGGGCCATCCCCAATCTTCTAGCAACTGCAGTTGAAAGCATCCCGATTCAAGTTAATAGAAGTGTCAGGCCACTAAAGGGCAGCCATAGGCTGTGTCAGGTCCTGGAACCACTGCAATGTGAACGCAGCCATGTGCAAATGCTTGTATAAAATGGTTCCCAACCATTCTCGGCAGTTGAGTGCGCATTCTAAATTACCTTTACCTTCCCCTCTGATAATAAATCCATGCATAAAGAATGGTGGAGTATTATTATTAATAGTATTTATATAGCGCCAACATATTGCACAGCGCTGTACATTAAATAGGGGTAGCAATTGACAGACAGACACAGACAGTGACACAGGAGGAGAGGTCCCTGGCCAGAAGAGCTTACAATCTAAGAGGTGGACACACTTTGAATTTTACCATGAACATTTGAGTTGTGCTTGTGTCCTTACCCTTCTTTCAAACTTCCATACTGGTCATAGGGCTGCCTGTCATTGGTAAAATGGACCTTCCACAAAATGGAAGATCTGCTTGTGCTGGCTGAGCCCCCCACTTTATATGTAGGTGAAAAATGTCCCTGTAAAGGAGTACCTGCTTCACCCCATCATATTGGCCATCATAGGGCATGAAGTTACTGTCCTTTTGAGAAAAAAGTAGGCAAGGACAGGTGCCCTGAAGCTCTACCTGGAAGGATTATGATGTCTCTTTGCTTATATATATTTTAGAAGACAAGATTTATATTCTATATACAGTGTTCTCCCCAGACAATTTTAGCCAAGTGTACCACCCATCTGTTTTTGGGTGGGTATTGAAAAGTTGGGTGACAATACAGCACCACCACCTGCTTACAGCTACTTTCCACCAGCTTTAAAAAAAATTCTGATGAGAATACTGATATATATTTACAACTGCAATGGTACAATACATTCTCATCAGATAGTTTTTTTTTTATTTCCCCTGCTATGCAGGATTCTTGTTCTACTATCATGTTCATGGGAGGCAGGAGCTGGACCAGCACATTCATCTGCTCCTCTTGTATGCGGTGTTTGGTGGAGCACTGTGTATATTTCTGGAGATCTTCTTCCGTGGAAATATCATTCTGGAGCTCTTCCGGTGCAGCTTGTGTATATTACAAGGCAGCTGGTTCTGGCAGGTAAGTAACAGGAGGGTAGAACTACACCTATAACCTAAAGCTGTTCTTCAAATTTGTTTAATGAGGATTATTTGAAATCATCATGTTGAGAATGTTTCTGATTTGGAGGCCAATGGTAAAGGGAAATCAACTCTAACAAATCTTGCTGCTTTGCATTAAAAATGTCTGTACGTGTGCAGGTTAAAGCCTAACTCCAATCAGGTGTACGATACACATTTTTAGCAGCTCTGTAATCTTTAATACATGATTGGGGAGACAGTACCTGTAAATGTGACTTAGCAGCAGAGAAAATTCAGGTCCTCTGTCCCCCCAGACTTGGCTTTTCCATGGAGCAGATCTCAATACGAGGGGGTGCTGAGAAGTTCTTGGCTTTGCCCAGAAAGAAGAGAGCCAGAGTTATGAAATAACACATTTATTCAACATATTCCCCCCTGAGACTGATGCACTTGGTACACTGTAGTTGCAGCTTTTCTGGACCGTTCATATAAAAATTGTGTGGTTGGGGCGCAAAGCAGTTCTCAGCAGCATCTTTGACTTCAGAAATGTCCTCCAAACGTTGCCCCTTCAGGTGTAAATTCGGAGCAGATAATAGTCCAAAGGGGCCAGGTCAGGTGAGTAGGGGGGATGATGGACCAATTGGAAACCCAGGGTGTTAAATTTGGCAGCCACAATGTTGGATGTGTGCGCAGGTGCATTGTCCTGCAAGAATAGGATCCCTTTGGTCAACTTTCCACGGGGTTTTGGCTAAATTGCCTTCTTCAACTGATCCAGGAGGTTAGCATAATACTGTCTGGTGATACTAGAGCCCTGAGGTAGGTAGTCCACCAACAGAATACTGTCTTTGTCTCAGAAATGAGACTTTTTTACCGATTTCTGGGTTTGGAACTGCATCGGCCGCGGGGACCCGCTGTGGAGCCAGGTTTCATCCTCAGTCACTAACCTAGCCAAAAGTCCTGTGCAGCTTCAAAATGGGCCAAAACTGCTTTGGATGCTTCAACTCGTTCCTTCTTCTGATGACTGTTCAAACATTTCAGCACCCACTTTGCTGAAAGCTTGCACATGTCTAGGATAGTGGTGATAACAAACCCAACACGCTCCCGTGAGATGTCAAGTATTTGGGCAATCTTTTTTGTGGATATTCGCCGGTCCTCAATAATCAGCTCATGGACAGAACCGCAGGTTGCCGGGTCAGTTGAGGCGGGGGGGCGCCCACTGCGGGGCTCATCTTCAATGGTGAAATGCCCAGTCTTGAAATGCCAGAGATATCCAGGTTTTGACAGTTCTGTAGGAAGGACACTTCTTCCCCGGTGTTTGTGACATCTCAGTGTGAATGTCCTTTGCTGACTTTCCCTGGAGAAACAAAAACTTTATGACGGCCCGTAACTCCAACGACGTGAAACTTGCTTGTGCCTCTGCCATTACAGCTTCTCACTAAATAAAAAACAGTTTTAGGAATTGCAAAGACCTGATATTAGCACAGTTACATACAAAGATATTAGGCTGTCATATGCCCCCACACTGATTTTTCTGTTTCATCTGGAAGGGGGCAAAACCAGGAACTTCTCAGCACCCCCTCATACATCTCATGCATGGATGGACTGATAAACAAATGCTTGGGCATGTGAAAAGGCTCCCTATTTCCTTTTTCATTTGTATTAGGCAGTTTCCTGGAGTTCAGTTTTAAATTAAGCCTGGGTTTCATGCTACAAATATTATTAGGTAAAGATATCGCCAAGATATCACAGCACAGAGAACTGGGGTTGCTGTCTCCGATCACTTCTTCTGCTACTTCCTTTTCCAGGTTACAGGCTCTGAACACAAATGTAGATAAAGATTTTGACTTCTCTTTCTAAGCTGTGTTCTTGTACCAGATCAATATATTTAGGTACTAAATGAGACAGCAAGGCAACCAGAATTTTCAAATAGGGGTCAGTTATTATATTCTCTGTATTTTTTTTTTTTTTTTAGATTTTTTTTTAAGATCCTTAGATTAGTTTTTTTGTGCATTAGTATATAAAGATTTATGGGTAAAAACACCTGCTCTTCCTAGGTAAATTTTCAGAACTTCTAGACCTGAAGTACATTTTCTCATATATACCAGCATTTGTATAACTTCTAATGTTTTGGCAAACTCTTTGTGTTGTGTGGGTGCACTGCTGCCCTCATGTGGTCATTATACAATTTGCAATCTTGTAAAATCTGCCTTCTACAAATAGTTATTACTTCTAGAAAGCAGAGACGGTGCTGCATTCTAATACTTCATCCATGATACTAAAAGCCTCATGCCCCAGGGAATATCACAGCTGCAAGGGCCAGGTGCTGTTTCTTTAGGGAAAAGAGACTCATGAGAGTTTAGTCGGCACGACAATGTGTTTTTTTTCCCTGTTACTATTTCCGAATACTAGCTGCAGTAAATAGAAGACCAGGCTGCATGCTGGCCACAGATGTTTTATTTATTTAAAGTTTTTTTTTAATCTAAATGGATATATCCATACCCAGCTTAAAAACTAGAAAGTGCTTTTATCATCTGTAGCCACAAAAAATATCAATTTACTTTGTGTGTACCAAATGCCTAATGCCTTTGCGTAACCAGATATTACCTTCAAAAATTTAGAAATATCATCATTGCCTGATAAGAGCTTGGCCCTAGCAGAGATCCAGCTGTGGCATCAATTACATGGGGGCAGATATGAGATCACAAAAAGGTTAAACTACAGTGCATAATCTACTATAGGTAACAACCGAAAAAGGAGATTTACATTTATCCCATAATATAATATATATTTATTCAGAGAATATATATTTACAGAAATCTTTGTTAGCCCTGATCTCAATACCAGCCCAAAGTAAAATAAAAAGAATAATAATTAGTTGCATAGTGTGTTGTATGTACAGGTGCAGTAGTAAAAACCATTCTCATTGTATGCATGCAGTCAGGTTTGTGTGTGGGTTTTTTTTTTAATATTACCTTGTGCATATTACTAAAGTGGGCTGGGTGGTAACACATGCACCCAGAGGTGCTTGCCCATATACCATTCATGACCGGGTTATCCGATATGTAGGAAAGCCAGGTCTCTCAATATGGTAACATGTACTGTCCCTTAAATAAGCACAGTGTACCCATTCCTTCTCCCAAATCTCAATCATTGTGTGATTACTGCTTTGAGGGCCAAAAGGGAGAGCTGATCAGGGAGACATAGTAATCATCACAATAAGATTAGTCTAGATTTTAGGGTTACACATTTGTTTAGAAGCCAACTAAATCCAACACCAAACAAGGAAAATGCCACATGCGTTTAGGATGATTGATGATTATGTGCTTACTGCATTATATCTCATTCTCTCTATTATTATTATTATTATTAGCCAGTATTTATATAGCGCCAGCATATTACGCAGTGCTGAACAAAGTCCATAGTCATGTCACTAGCTGTCTCTCATCAAAGGAGCTCACAATCTAATGTCCCTACCATAGTCATATGTCATTAACAGTCTAAAGTCAATTTTGGGGGGAAGCCAATTAACCTAACTGCGTTAGTTGGAGGAAACTGAACTATCCGGAGGAAACCCACGCAAACACACACACAGGGAGAACATACTGTACAAACTCCATGCAGATAGTGTCCTGGCCGGGATTCTAACCTGGGACCAAGCACTGCAAAGGCCAGAGTGCTAACCACTGAGCCACCGTTCTCTTATATCTGAGTTTACTTATGGGGGTCAATCAGATGTGATCACGGCCAAAAGAGAGAATTCTAAATGTTAGACTACATTTCCCAGCATTTCTGTATATCAATAGAAACCATTTTTATACATGAGACAGTATGACTTTGACTTTGTAGTCACAAGAGGTAGGTGGTCTGCAATTTGTAGGACGTCGGTTTGTTAATGGAAACTAAAAGGATCGTGAGATCCTGGCTATTGATAAATACAAAGCTAAAAACGGAGTTTTAATTTAGTTCCATAGTAAAACTTATAACAAAACTTTAACATAATTATTTAGGATGTTTAAGTCTTGGGTTTAGTTGGCCTTTAAAGGAAATGTGTTGTATGTTAATATTCTGCATTCTTTTTTTATTTCAGATCGGGTTTGTGTTGTTTCCCCCTGGCGGTGGCCCTGAGTGGAATCAGAACGACCACAGTAATATCATGTTTATTACAATGTGCTTCTGCTGGCATTACGCCTCAAGTCTTATGATGGTGGCAGCAAATTATGGAATAATTATTTGGTGAGTGGTCATTTTTTCATTGTTTTAACCACCTTGCAGTTAAGCCCGACCTTCGCTCGGGCAAAAAAAAACTGCAAGGATGGTTAAGCCCGAGATTTTGTACATCCATACTTACCTGGTCCCCCTGTGCTCATCCAGCGTCGTCCTCCATCGATCATCGTCCGCCGATCTCTCCAGCGTCGGGTGCCTTCGTCGGGTGACAGCGGGACCGGTAAGAAGCCGGCCGGCATCTTGTGTTCCGCCGGCCGGCATCTTGTGTTCCGCCCGCCGGCATCCTGTGATCCGCCGGGCCAGCGGATCACAAGATGCCGGCTGGTGGAACACAAGATGCCGGCCGGCGGAACACAAGATGCCGGCCGGCATCTTACCTGGACCCGCTCATCGTCCCACGTCGTCCTCGCTCCAGCGCCGGATGATCTCTGCAGGGAGAAGCTGTCCGGCGGAGAAAAAAAAAACCGGACGGCTCCTCCCTGCGTGCGTGATGACGTCGGCGCGTGTGCGGGAAATTCAAACTGAAACTCATTCATTCATTTTGTATTGGATTCAATACAAACTCCTGTATTGAATCCAATACAAAATGATTCAAATAAATACAAAGTATATAATTGGTAAATTCAAACTGTCATTTTGTATTGGATTGGATACAAACTTGCGTATCCAATCCAATACAAAAAAAAAAAAAAAAAAATAAAAGTAAATAACTTGGAAATTCAAATTTATATTTTGTATTTGATTGGATACAAACTTGCGTATCCAATCCAATACAAAATAATTCAAATAATTACAAAGTATATACCTGGTAAATTCAAACTGTCATTTTGTATTGGATTGGATACAAACTCCAGCATCCAATCCAATACAAGAAAATAAAAAAAAATAAAATAAAAGTAAATAACTTGGAAATTCAAATTCTTATTTTGTATTGGATTGGATACAAACTCCCGTATCCAATCAAATACAAAATAATTCAAAACAAACTCCAATAAATACAGAATCAAAGTTTTAAAAATTGCCACACTAGGGAGGTGTTTTAGAATAATATAGTACTTTACAATATACAGAGTTACTGCTTTTTCAGTATTTATGATTTGTTTACATTGCTGATTTTTGTGTTTTTCCTTTAATTTTATTAAAAGTAATTTTTTTTTTTTACATGATTGTGTGTTTCAAACATTTTTTATATTCATATTATCTACTAGAACCCTTGTTCGGACATATTTCTGTAAGTTACAGGTCTACAATTTAAAAAAAAATTTCATGAAAAACAGTGGATCACTTTTGGTACAGAAATCTAGACCTCAGTGTAACGCTCAGGAGGTTAAAGGGAGACTTTTATTTATTTATTTTTTTATATCTGTCATTATTGAGAACAGAAGTACACCTGTACAGGTAGGGAGGCACATTTCCTGTTTTCATACTGCATCTACATATTTCTTTACTGATCCATTCTTTTCACTTAACATCTGTACATCAGGCTGGACTTGAAATGAATAAAGTAATAAAACAGAAGACAAGGTCACTCCCAAAATCCAAGTTTCTCTTGCTTTTTTATAAAAACACTGTCCCAACTTGTTGAAAAAACAACCTTTTTGGCTTCTTCATGTTTGGCAACATGGTGAATAAACCTTTCTGTTAATTTAGCCACAATTCGGTATATCAGTTCATTAAAAGATATAGCATTTACTATTGTGACTTATGTAATCTTTATGATTGGCCATTTAATACCAGAATGATTTTTTTGTTTATTATACACCGAAATCGGCAATGCATATGCATTCAATGACTGTGCGCGAAAATACAGCTGAATTGATAGTCTGTTTCATCGCTCCCTTTAGTAGACAATTGCATAGTAAATATAGAACAGCATATGTGTTAGCCAGGATTATTCTTTAACGCATACTAAGTATTTTAAAGCCTGGGATCACTGAATTTGACAAAGGAAACCATTCCAATATTTCCTTTGTGATTTTGAGGTTTCATGTGACATGTTGAGTAAGCTGATGCTATGACCATATACCTTGTCCTTTAATAATGCCAATGTTTGCCCATTGGTATTACTACTTTCCTCAGGTGATGTACACACTCGGATGATTCTCATCTGAGACGAATGGTTGACTTTCTTTTAGGCGGAACTCCAATGAGAACAGTGGTCCAACAATGTTCCTCATAAATCTACAACAACCGATGGATGAATGACACATCTGGTACAACCGCTATGGACTCCCATGGATGAGAGCACAGCAAAGTGCCGCTTGTTTGTTCACCTGTTGCTGAAAGTTAGAGCAGCAATCATCTAGAACACTGGTCGCCAACCTTTTAGAGCTCACGGACCACTAAACCACTAAATTTACTGACTCCGGACCGCACATGTGTGGGGAGCCGTGTATCACTCAAAGGGGAAGAAACTTGCCCCAGAGTGATGACATGATGCCAGAACCCGCCCACTCCCCCATCGCTGGTCTAAGCCTGCAATGGGAGAGTGGGTGGGTCGTGTCCAAAGACACAACCCGCCCACCGCCCTGAGCCTGCGATCCATACGGGGGACCACCAAAATTTTCTCACAGACCGAAACCTTTCCCTAACAAAAAAAAAGTCGTGGTTGTTTGGCTCCTCCAGAATAAAGCTTCCCAAATTTGGAGAACATTTCAGCCAATACCAATGTTTTTCCCTGGGATAAACCTGGTTCCATAGCTTTTTGCACATTGATGTTTGTAGTTTCTAAAGTGTTTGGCATACATGCCTGATCACCATCTGATGTCTATTCTAAATCTCCATTATTTTGCCAATCTTTTTAAATGTTAAAATCCTTATCTGTTTATTTCTTGTAGGGTGGTTAACACAAAGCTAAAGAGCACCCAGACAACAGAGATGGAGCTACTGAAATCCCGACAAGGTGATCAAGACTCCGAGGATGACTTGTAGTACACCGTTCTCATTTCAGCCTCATGGCTTCTGCATTTTAATGCATATCATTTGTACTGTATATTAGACCAAACTGTAATAATGTGTAAGGTAACTATTTTAGTAATGGAAAAATTATGACTTTCGATATAAAATATTTAGATCAAGTAACCTCTTCCCTGGAGAACAAGAACCTGGGGATTTGGGGATTATGTTCTAACTAGAATGAGAAGATTGTACATATTTCGGGGTTGTACTGCTACTGAAGAATATTCTATATATGATCCTTGAATGCCAAGACGCCTGTTGGTAGTAATATCAGAATTCTCACAGTCTTGTTGAAAGTAGAATTAACATTTCTGAAATTTTTATTTTCAACCTGATGTACATTGTGAAATGTAACATTAGATTTTGTTTTTATGGGTTCATCATTCCATAAATACAGATTGATTGATTCTCTGGGGAGTCTTGCCTATAGTGTCATTTTCAGGGTGTCATATTATCACCTCCGTAAGCAGTCATCTTGCTAACCTCTTGCAACCCTCCAACCATTGTCATCTCTTCCTATTTGAAATCTTAACCTTCTCTCTAGACTGTTTGAAAAAGAAACCATAGAAATCTGAGAGTGGAGCTGTTTCTGTATACATGCTGTATATTTTATTATTGGTTTATTTTGTAAGAATTGTGTGGATGACCTTTCAAAAGTCAGAGGTTGCCTTTGAAGTAGCTTTTTTTTGCATTGGTAAAAGTAACAAGTTAACAACACAACAATTTACAGCTCTAATATGCTGAAGTTAGGTTCATTCTAGATTCTGCAAACTTTCTTTGAAGCTATTCAAATCTGAGTCAAACCTGTTGAACTTGAAGTGCTTGGTTGACAAAGGAAACATGAGATCAGGGAGCACATGGTACTCGGCAGCATTTCTATTAGCTGGTGGCTTTCAAAGCCTGTTCATGAGCCACTTCTGGCAACCACCAGCTAATAGGACTGCTGTGTGCTTTGTACTTTAACAACTTGCTTCCAGCCAAAGTTCACACAGTTGGCAAAGTAAACATTGTCTAGGAGCCATTTGTTGCTTTGTTAGCAGCTTTGAAGTTTGTCTGCTCCAATTTCTTCTTTTTTTTCTGAAATATAGGTAAAATTAAACTTAGACTTCATCCCTAGTTATAAACTACCTAATTTATGGAAGTCAGTGGTTGCCATTGTGGCACTAAACTAGGTTAGAATGCTGAAACTCCTTTCTAAATGGACCATTCATTTTTTTCCATGTGCGGTAGGAAAAGGAGATTCACACCAGGATAAGTGGCCCAGTCAATGTCCCATTTGTAGGGGTTTTCCTTCCCCCTCTGCCTTTACCGAAATACAGAACAGCAAGTCCGGGTAAAACTCCTCTTTGGGGACACTGTCAGTAGAGTAAACATTTTTTAGTAGATTGGAACCTCTTCCACATTTTTTGTATCCATTCATGGGTTCCCCTCCACATTTCCTGTTGGTTCTGACTCTAGATAATGGCTGCTAGCGGTTCTGTGGCTGATCAGGGTTATCAATGATGGAACATGAATTCAATTCATTGGTAGCTATGAAGGACCAAATTCATATATGTGCTAGAGAATTCAATGGCTGTAGACAGGTGTCCCGCCAGACCTCCCTACTGTCCTTCCAACTCCACTATCCTCCTCCTTTTTTAAATCACAAATGTAAGTTTTTACATTTTTAAATCCGTATGTGTTTTCACTTTTTATATACAATATAATGCAGGTATGGGAACATTGTAATAGGCTGGGTTCATGCTTTTTTTTTTTTTTTTTTGCTGTAGTGTGCTGTAATAATGTGCACATTACTGTCACACTAAGTTATATTTTGAATGGTAAAGCAATGAAGCTTCAACTCCTTGCATTGCAGCGCATGATGACAAACATCAATTTGTTGTGCTGTGCTTTACGATTCATGTCTACTTTTTCGGACTTTGTGGTGTATTGGCAGCCCATTAAATTAAATGGCTTGCTTTAACACAACACAAGTAACTGGAAAAGTAAACCCAGCCCACACTAAGTGTATATCTTGTATTCTGGTGGAGTTTACCGTGAAGGGTGCATTTATCTGCATAGGATGGTTTATGGAGTTTAGAAAACCAATAATGGTCATTGTCCTCCTGTATTGTGTGAACGTCATTGGGACACTCCTTTCATATGAGAATATTTGCTTTCAAAATCTTTTGCATGCAGCCCAATGTTACAATAAAAATACTCCCACCAGCTTTGATTAATGCAATTTGGAGCAGGAAGGGCTCATCATTGGCTTTTGATTTACCACCAGAAAGATGATTATTCAAGCAAGGGGTTTACATAAGCATTCCTTTTCGGGTTCAGGGATGGTCTGTGTTAGGATTTTGGGGAAGGTGGATGTTGGGGTTATGTTTTTATTAAATATGAAAGATTTCAGGAAAGATTATTGTTTTTTTGGTGGGGTTTGTGTTAAGGTTTCAGAGAGGGGTATGGTATTAGGGTTTTAGGGAAATCTATAGTAAGTATTAGGAGCTCAGGGTATTTTACGGTTTCAGATGAAGTCAGTGTTCGTTTAAGTGAAGGTTAGGGTCTTAGGGTAGGGTTATTGTTAGGGTTTCAAGGAAGGTTTGGTTTTCAGGGAAGGTTAGAGTTTCAGGTGGGGATATTGTTAGGGTTTTAGGTAAATTTGGCATTTAGGGTTTCAAGAAGGGTTTGCATTAAGATTTCAGGAAAATCAAAGGGAAATCCTAAATTACACAGGGCATTTGCAGTGAATTGTACAGCATGATCAATAAATTATAGTTTCCATTTCATAACCGCTTGTACTGTATATACTTAGTGAAATGCTATAAACTCTATCCAAAGAAGAGTCAGAAGTATATGTATATAGTTAGGTGTGTTTTAAAGATGCATGTCTTTTAAATATTGGAGAAACATTATCCTTATTTATGTGCCATACCTTGAAAACAATGCTGACATTGTGATGTATGTAATTCATTATATATATGTTTTGTTATAAAATGATTTACAATGAATACAATATATATTATGTGAGATTGTAGTATAACTGGGACAAAGTACAGGTGCAATATAAATTGTTTTGTTAGATATGCTAAAGACTTTGTAAAATACCTACATTTAATTATGTTTACAGCTTTTCTTTAAAGATCTGACAAGGTAATGATGAGGGTTTTTTTTAATATTTTGTTTAAATATGTGCAATATGTTTCTTCTATCAAACTTCAATGCCACCCAGAAATGCACAAAGCACACCTAATGTAAGCCATCTTAAAAGTGATAGCTTATTTAAATTTAATTATACTTTCAGTATAAATTCTTCGGGTCCCCAACACCATCTCAGGTCCCAGTGTGCAGAAGAAACCTCAGTGTCAGACAGCTATAATATTGGGAGGAAAAGTTGGATTATGGGGTCTCTTGATTTATAAAACTGGATAGTATGAAATTACTGGTGCTAACAGTAGTAGTAATAGGTACCATTTAGCTTGGTATTATAGGCTCATACCCAAATCCCACTTTTAAACTTTAGCGATTCTGGGCAGGTCGCTATTGCAGAATAGGACAGGTGCTTAAATTGGACCTTCCAGTTGATTTAGGATTATACTTACCCTTGTCTTCTGCATTGCTGGGTGTGACATTCCCACACTTTCATGTAGGTGAAATGTCACAAGACATTTAAGCTCGTTTCAAGGTAAGGGCAGTGTGCAATCACCTTCACCTAGGCACTATGCAGAATTTGAAGGTAAGGAAAGTAAAACTTCACCCTTTTACAGGTTCAGTTTTCACCTACATATTAGCTGATTTGAGAAGGGGTCTGGCCCGTATAAGCTCATATCTTAAAGGATACTATACTTTTGCTTTGTAGTAAATGGCTGCTATGTAGAGAGGGGCTTTCACAGGGGTTGTTCAGATGTGGGCGCTCTGCACTTCCCATATATCAATTTCACAAACAATACACACAACATTGAGTTTTTTTAGATGTAAAGTGCTTTTAGCAATTTGGCTGCTTTTTTCTACTGTAATTTGTACTTTGATAAAAACAATTGTGATATTTTTATATAATGCAGTAAATTAAATACAATAATTCTTCTTCAAATTGTGCAATTATTTTATTGTAAACATTCTTTATATTCACCACAGTGCCTACAGGATTCACCTACAGTGATACCTCGGCTAACGAAGATAATTAATTCCAGAATTACACTCATTAGCTGAAATCTTCGTTGGCTTAAACAAAATTAAAATACAGCTCACTGTGGCTGCAGTTTGCTATCGCGCATCCACAAATGCAGTCGTTAGCTGATGCCAAACTCAGCGGGAAAAATCTTCGTTGGCTGAAAAATTAATGAGCAGGGTCACTCGTTAGCCGAGGTATCTCTGTACTTGCAGGTTTTATGTCCTGTAATATGGTCCTAAAGGCATCCACACTATCACGACCCTCCGCCACGTTTTGGGGGACGTGTTCTCTCTCATGTTACTATGATGTTGGATCCTCACATGTAGACTTTAAAGCCTTACAATAATAGTTTTATCTTATTTTAAGATTGTATAGTAGATTTTGTTTTATTCAATAAAGTGAATATATAATTTTTGTCTTGGTGTTATTGAATTAAAAAAAAATATTGATATAGGGTGCCATACATTATTTATTTCCATGTTTTTCTTATCTTTACTGTATTCCTTCTATGCTTCATCACTTCTGCATTATGCTGCTACTACCATGTCTTGTAGTGGGATTGTGTATTTATGATAATCATGGTGTTAAGTCTGTTGCTCAAAAAGCTAAATTTTGGGCTAATCCAACCATAGTCTTTTTCCAGCTAACTTCAGAGTTTCCCCATAAGCTTTTGTCAAATTGCATGAGGCCATTTGTGAGTTTAGTGACTTTCTTTTGCCACTCATTAATCTGGGACTGATAAGGCACTCAGGCAAAAGTTTTTGGCATACTATATCTAAAATAGTTGTCATAGGTCTCAAAGGCTATGTTCAGATGTGCTGTTTTTTCAGCAGCACTGCTGCAGTTCACCTCTGTCAACCGCACTACAGCCTTGTTATAACTGAAACTAAATGCAGCAGGTAAAATCACTTTTTCTACATTCATTGTGTTTTGGAGATGGTTCATGCAACATTAAAGGGGAATCTGCCGATGAACACACTTCCAAAGACTCCAAACTTTGGGAAACTCTGCCAAAAACTCTACTGGTTGAAAATTGGCATCAGGAAGTGATTAACCAAGTGGTTAACAATAGCACTATTGACCAAGTGGTTAACAATAGTGGTTAACAAAGCTTGTTCTTGGCAAATCACCTCCCTATACCACTATACAGATATCCAGCTATTGGGGTGACTTTGGTGAGCATGGTAAATGTTTCAGCTGTGTAAACTGGGCAAATCTCTTACTGAGGTAACGGGGTAAGTAATGCACATATTTTACCTTGCCCCTTTACAAAACCTAAAACTTTCTCAAATTACACTAGTATGTGTATCACACTTATTAATGGTGGTGCTTCGAAGCTCTGCATGCGTGTACTATTTTTTTTTTTTAGAGGCAGTGAGACATTTAAGAACAAATCGCCTAAATTCAAGTGGACCTGAACACATAAAGTAGATATTTGCTATTGTATAGTGAACTTTTAGAAAAGTTGATTGCACTTATGCAGTACCAGGAAAGATTTACTTTGTCTTGAATTACTACTAAAAATACAGTGAGGGAAATAAGTATTTAACACATCAACATTTCATTAAATATATTTCTAATGGGGCTATTGACATGAAATTTACAACATATGTCCGTAAAAACCCAAGTAATGCGCACATACAAAAAAATAAAAACAAATACGTTCATAAACCCGAATATGTGTAATACAGTGGAATGGCATATGGATTAAGTATTGAACACATGAGGAAAAGGAAGTGCACAATGGCATGGGAAGCCAAGAAACCTGCTGAAATCTCCCAGTATTGAGAAAGCATTGCTACTCCCTATACCTTAAAATTAATATCAGCTGGTCCTAATTGATGGCCTATAAAAAAGTTTCTCATCACCAAGGTATCACAAGAAGCATCTCATGCTGGGTAAAAGCAAAGAGCTTTCACAAGATCTTTGCAACCTTATTTTTGCAAAACATACTGATTACAGACATTTCTAACTTTCTGAATGTTCCAGTGAGCACTGTTGGGGCAATATTCCGGAAGTGGAAATAACATCATTTCACACTAAAACTTACACCCTAAACTGGACACAACCTGGAATTACCAGGTAGAGTTCCATCAAAGCACTCAACTGACACGGCCTCTATGCTAGTTTCAACACAGTGCTGTAAAATGTTCTCATTACTGGTGAGAAAGCTATACTTATGAAACAGTAGTGCAAATATCACTTCTTTACACATTTTACTCTAGTTTGTACTTTTTGCACCTTTAACAGTCATCAGAAAGGCAACTAAAAGACAAAAAGATACAGTGCAGAATAAGTTAAGGTCAGTCAGTAATGTTGAAATAATTAGCTGCAGTGAGACTGTAAGCAATACTAGATACTAATTATTATCCTGCTGCTTGCCTTTTGGCCACACATTCTAGGCTACAGGTCCTCTTTAAGATTTATTGTTCTATTTCTGTGTTTAAATGTCAGTAGGGACTTGTTGGACTATGTTTTTTTCAAGACAAATGACTTTTGAAGCTGTAGATAATTGGAGAAGTTTATAGCATCCAGCAATAAAATATGACTAAAGTCCAGAAATTTCCAGACTGCATAAGCAGGAAGCCATTCATTTAAAATTGTGCTGAACCCCCCCCCCTCCCATTTTGGCATGAGTAATTGATTATCTAGGTAAAAATAGGGTGAAATATTTGATACCAAAGCAGCTTGCACTCTTTTCTGCTGCTGGGATGTGGTTGGGCCCCTTCAATTATCACAAATAAAGCAGGACTTCCATTCCAGCATGTAAACAAAAACGAAGAAGTCACCTATCCAGCGGCATATCTATCCTACCGTTTCTCTTTTCCAGTTGTGCAACCTCAGTCATTCTTTTTTTTAGTAGTACTGCAAGAAGTAGCTTCCAGTTCTTTCCTGTAACCTCTGGTTCAATACCGAACTCCACAGGGTAGTAAAGATCAGAGGAAGAAAGCATGGAACATAGCAGGTGACACTTCCCACACATCCAACACATTTAAAAGTTTTTAATCCAAAAAGAAAAAAAAATAGCTGCCGCTCTAGAAAGGAGAAGTGGAGACATGAGCTGGTGGAGAGGTGCGTATACTACTCCATCAATTGCAGGAGAATGCACACAGATGTTCAGAAAAAGTCATGGCTGTTGGTTGTAAGCACAATAGTTTGGGAGGTTCCATGGGATTAAAATTGTTTTCAGTGTACTTTGATTGCAGATGGTTCAAAATGTACTAGGAATTTACAAAAATGTGTTCGAACTACAAATAAGAAACACAAGCACAGATTATAAACCATAGTCGGTGTTGGAGTTGTTGAAGTCGTATTCTTAAATGTCAAAGTGTTAAAATAATAGAAGTGAAAACCTGCAAGGAAATGAAGCTGTCACTGGAGTAGTGGTATTCTGTTTGCACTGCTCGAGTAAATATGATTTAAATGGAAGAATCATCAGAAAGGGATAAATGTCAAACTCTAATTTTAAACCAAGTGAAGTGTTATAATAAAAAAATACCTTCTGGATTTTGGGTGGGTAATAATAATTCATTAAGCAAAAATGTTTCAGAGCCTGTGATTCTACCAGAGGAATACCAAGTAATGATTGACAATCACACATGCTATTACCCATACCACTGCCCTGTAATCCAGGATTTGGAGCCTGAGAAGCCCTACCACTATCACATGGGTTTGCAGAATTCATTGTGAAATTTTCAGCAACACTACACATGGTCCATATTTACTGGAGGGCTGTGAGAGGGAAGGGGTGTAAAAGTAAGAATGAAGGTTGTTTCACTTTCCTAAGTTTGTTCTTTAGATCAGGTAATCATTATTTACTATGCTGTTCAAACACACACACATATTCTTTATCTTATTAGTTTTTCTTCTCCAGGAACTTTTATTTTCAGATTTTATGATCATTACATTCATTGCAGATAAAGTAAGCTACTGGCTTAAATATTAGCCTGAACCCGAGGACACATTTGATTATTTGTGTTTAGTGTATCAGCCATTCAAGTATGTTGGAAAAACACCCGTATATGAAGATTTTTCTCAAAATTACTGCCTGCTTTGTTATAGCTGCTGTAATCACAGGTCTGATGTATGTTTTTGTATGGCAGTTTCATAAAGGTATGTAATGTACCTATTCATTTTTTATTGGATATCTATATGTGGATATATAACAATTTTTTAATACCGAAAGGCGGGTTCTCAAAATCTTGATGATATATTACCTAGAAAAGCTTTAAGGGTACATTTGTTGTGTACAGTGGACAGTGTACATTGGTTGTGTTTCTGTTTTTGCATTTGATGTACAATGTAACCTAGGAAAGTGTTTTATTAAAAGCCTATAATGTGAATTACCAGTTATTGAAAAGGACTAGGTAACCTTAAATGCAGTGTTCCTGGACTTTGTTCACACACTCTACCATAACATAAACGGGTTTTGTGTACTTCTAATACCATGGTATATTTGGAATGGGCTCGAAAGTCCACAAATTTCAGATGCTTTTATTTGCATTCTGTTATTTTACTATCTATATAGTGTCACTTAAGCTCAGGGAAACAGCCACTTTTCATTAAACCATGAAACGGGATGTCAAAAATTATTTGATATCATTTTGTAACAAAAATACTATCCTTCAACATCAATATTAAACCACAAACAATGAAATGGATTTTATGTAATGAGTTTTACTTTTTATCAAGGATGGTATAATGATCATTGTTACAAAGTCTTCATCCATTCAAGAACTGTTCATTAACTGCCCTGCACTTCTTTCCTCTTCTGTCATTGTATCTGTTTTTTCTTTCTCAATATTTGCCAGGACAATTTTTTTAATTTCCTCGTAGCTCAATGGGGTGTTATATAGTTTCCACTGAGAGGAGTCACCAGTGGACTTGATGGTCCATTTGTCGGTGATTTCTGGTGAAGATATTATGGCAGGAGGCATCATAGTACCAAAATCAGAGAAACAAGAAAGGAAACTGGGGAGGCAATTGTCATCCTTGTCCTTTATTTCCAAATAGGTATGTACCTGAAGAAGTTTATTCACCTCATTCTCAGCTGTTTGAAAATACGATAACACATCTGGGTATAATATATCTCTTGCTTTTAGCCTTCCTATAAATGGTGTCAGCTCACAGTTGATGTTTTTAAAAAGACTATCAACTATTGATATACACATGTCTACGTGTTTACAACGTTGATTTATTTTGTCTTCGCAATTTCTAGTTTCTTCTGATATCTTTTGGAGTTCTTCCTCCAATTTATTCTTTTGTATCAAAGGAGGAGTTTCTAAGATAGTGATCTCATCTTCAATATCCTGGATTTTCTGTGTAAGCATGACTACCATACCAGACCAATATGCTGTAAAGTCATCCTGCTCATTTGATGTCTGTATTTTGTTGGCATGGCGCTCAATGGTTTCCAGTTTTTGTTTTAAATTCTCTTTTTCTTTTCGTTTAAGACTCTTTTTTGAACTCTTTAATCCATTGGGATTCAGTAAATTCTTCTCCATGAGTTCATTTTCATGGTCAGATGTTTTGATGTCTATATTAAACTGTGATTCATAGTTGTCAGAATTTGTAGCTGCCTGTTTTTTTAGATTTGTGATTTTTGCCCTAATTTTCTGGCCTTGTTTCTCTACTGATGATAGTTGTTTTAATTTTTTCTTGACTTTATATAAATGCTGAAACTCTTGAAGCATTCTTTGATTGAGCCTGTAAAACAAGCATTTGTGAAGACATAGATCTTTAATGCACTCCTTTTCCTTGTCTTTCTGTATTTCCACCCGATCATATTTGGATTTGAGGTGCTCCATCTGGTCCTGCAGGCGTTTGACCTGTGCATCTGCTTTGTAAACTCGTTTGGAGCATTTGACACTATTGGCTTTCTTTAGGTTGAAAATATTGTCTTCCATTACCTTTATGTGGTTGTCTAACATGACAAGGTAATTAGTTTCCGTCTGAATCTCGCATTCATAAGCCTCGTTAGCTTCCATTACTTGTCTTTCCTGGATAACATACTGATTTTTCTTTGCTTTGCATTTTGATTGTGTGTGCTCATACTTTAATAGATTAATTTGTGTTTTCTGATAATTGATCAGTTTTTGAAACGTTTTTACCTCTCCAATTTTTCCTAATAAAGCTGGGAGTTTGGCTGAATTCAGTTTATCCTTATATAGTTCGATTGACAACTTTTCACCGTGCAGCATCTTTAGCAATAGCAGATGAACACCTATACAAAAAAGTTAAAAAATACAGATGGTGACCTATATAATTAGGGAGGTCAACAAATTGTTATAATTACCAATATATTTTAGCTATTGGATATCTTTTTAGATCTTGGTTAACCTGATACACTTTTAGTAAATTATAGGAGCTGTATACTTTGTGCAGTATTTATTAGCAGTTAGATGATTTGGCAATGTTTTTCGGCTAAACACACATAAATTGTGTGTGGAAGAGAGAAATCCGCATGTGCCCACAGGTAGGGTTATAACTCTATCTTTCACTATCATTTCATATCATGATTTTTATATATCCTTGTGGTTAGTATGAATATAAGAAATCCCAAGCCTATTTTTGGCACAGGTGGGTCATTTATAAATCATGTACACCTCAATCTACATGATTGACCCTAAATCAATGTATAGTATGCAGTTTAAAAAATGTGCAAACTACAAAGTGCTGCAAGTAACCACACAAATGTACCGCTAGGGCTATCCAGACAAGCACTATAGTAGTACATTAAGTGAATATTTCCAGTTAAAAACCAGAGGGTTAACAAGTAATTTTTATACTCACATTATACTTGAACTCTAGGTAGAAATAAAATGCTCAAATGAATGCACTTCTGTAATCAATAATATATTTTTAAATCCACTTTAATGTAAGTGGTTTAGGTAGCTGAATTTGCCTTGCTATAAGCTTCCTTTAGTCTACTGCGCTGTCTGTACAATAAAACCTAATGAGGGGGAAAGAAAAGCAATACAGTGATAGAATCAGGTGTGCTCCAGTGCCAGAAGGCATACTGACAGGAGGAGGAGTGACAGTTGGATGAAATAATTAGTGTGCTACTTTCACTGAGCAATCAGACTGTGGAGTGAAAATAAAACTGCAGTAATAATAAGCTTAAAGTAGAACTAAAAAAAAAACCTTGTCATTACTTCAGCAGAGCCCCTGATTTTTACGGCGCTGTCGTAATTTGGGTTCTGTCCCATCCTGAATTCCTTTCTTCTTCTGGCTATGTCACCTAATCTCGCACTGCACAGGTGCAAGTCTGGATGACATATCCTGCTTTAAATAGGAAAAAAGAGTGCCAATCTAACTGTGCATGTCTGAGATCCACATTTTCTTTCTATTAGAGGGGTGCATGGCGTGGGTATCCTCATCGCTCCCATTCTGACTTTACAACCATTAATATATAAGTTAATTTTTACCTTACATAAAAGGGTTGTCTACCCTATTTATCCCTAAATACCCTTGTCTAGGGTGTGTAAAGTTAAAATTTTGGTGATAGGTCCACTTTAGGCTTCCTGCCTGATAAAGTCATGGAACAATTCTTTGTAGTTCTAAATGTAGTTATCATCATATAGCAGAAACAACACACAGGGCTGTGGAAGCCACCAACGTCAAGACAATGGGGATCTGGGGATCCATCCACAATTTCAAAGTAAGTTTAGACAAATCCATACCATGGTTATTCTGCTACTGGTCCCAATACTGGCTTCATGGAATGGGCTGCTAATGTTAGAGCCACCATTTCCTTAATGTGTTTGCTAATTCTCGGTTTATGGACACAGATCAAGGTAATGACAGGTATTTGTATGTGGTACCTGTCATTGTATTGATTGAGCCATTTGCTATGACAGGTATAATGACGGGTCACTGACAGGTATAACAGGTGACGGATAGTATATGGCTGGCCATCCAGCTGGTGGACAATGACTGGCTGTCAGTGGCCGGTGGCTGTATTAGTCAGGCTGTACATTGTGAGTGTCATTAGCTGATGTTTTCCCTCATTGGACTTGGACAATGGGATTCAGAATAAGCTATCAAACAACTCGAACATTGGGGTCAATTTGGACTAACTGTCAGCAAACGGAAAAGACTACAATTTCACCAACACTAACATTAAACTGTGCCATTAAATGGCAAAACTACACACAGCATATTCCAACACATAACACTTTGCTGAACTTAAGGAGTCAGAAGGTAAAAATTGGGCTCATAAAAAATGACCATGGTCTAGTAAAATGGGGGGAATCACTCAGATATTGTGAATAGGTCCAGGCACTAATGGAAAGAGAGGTCTAAATAATATTTTATACCTTATTCTGTACTAGTTATAATAGGTTTTCCTGATCATTGCAGATAATTTACAATCACAGTAAACAAAGAGTTGTACCTACCACATGGTAACCCATAGCAACCATTCTGAATCCATTATTAAGAGGTCTAGTTTCATCTGATTAATTTCTCACATACTCACCAATGTTGGAGAAGGTTCTCCTCTACCTTTGTAGATAATGCTTGGTGTCTGTGTGACCAGGAAAAGAACAGAACCCCTCAGTGACCTGGCTTTATGCGATGTTGGCAGTTACATCACATGTAAGCTGTAGGGGGTCTTCTGGCAATATGTCATTAGCATAGTGTAAGGCCAATTTGGGGGCATTGGTCGCCGCCAACTTCTTTTCATCTTTGATATTCAGCCATTTTGTTTGGCCAATCCAGAGTGACATAACTTCATCCATCCCTGGCACAGGCAAGGGAAAACAAAGTGTCAGGTTTCCCCAGCAGTCCAAGCTGATACTGCGCAGCTCAGATTTTTTGTATATTCTTAACGCAATCAGGCCAGTAAGACATTTTATTACAATGGGGACATCTCCTTTCCCTTTCTGCAATACCCACTTGCCTGATCCTGGTTTTTTTAACTTGAGTTCCACTTTAAGTTACCAGTATGGTATTGGGAGAAAACAGGAGTACCCAGGGCAGATAGTTTCCAGGGTGAGAATTGAAATGGAAGTCCTTGTTCTGCAAAGCATAACTTCTCTGACTTCCTAGTTTATCAATTGAACAGAAAGGCTGGTTGCTGTTTTACTCTCTCCTTTTCCTTCCACAGTACACTTACGGTTGTCTAAGCTAGTATGGTATGGTAGAACAGCTGCTAGTATGGTAACACATGGGATCAGCACCCCAAACCCCAAGATCTAACATTCGCTTTTCCGCAAATTCATTGTGATTTGAAGTTTGCTGGAAATGCACACCAACAGCCCATTAACATAAGCCCTCATAGTAGTTCAAGGCTATTATCAATTAGGGTTCCATGGAACCCAAAGGTTGTTCAAGCGCTTGCTGGGTTCCTCAAACTGGCTGCTGACTTCTGATTTAATAATGAATCTACTGATGTGTTTAATCTACTTTTTTGGTGGTATTCTAGCCACCAGTTCATTCTCTCAACTGGACACCAGTTAAGCTGATTTTTCCACACTGACCCTCAGTTGGTTTTACTAGGGTTCCCCAAGATCTGAAACCTATTTCAATAAATCCTCAGGATTAAAAAGTTTAGAAAGGCAATTCTACAGTGAGTGTTCCCTAACGTCATTGAGTCATCAAGGAGTCTATTGCTTCCCTTTCCATGGAACAAATGTTTGCAATTTTTTCTATACCTAAACACACCTAAAACAATTGATTTTGACAGTAATAAATTCATAATGGATTTCACCGTTTTGAGAGTTGTGATGATATTCCAGAAAGTGATGGCATGGCTATATTTTAATAAATGTTGATTTTTTTGTTCAAGGATAAATGTTGATTGTTGTTCGTGAAAAAATAAGACATCCCCTGAAAATAAGTCTTTGTGCATTTTTTGGAGCAAAAATTAATAAAGGACACTGCCCTCGAAGGCAGGTTTTATTCTGTTGCAGTACTACTGTAAAACAGCTGGAGGAAAAAGGTTATATCTCAAGTGGTAACTTTCTAATAAATCGGACGCGGGCTCACTGCTCTTCACCTCACAGCTTTGCTGTCCAACACAATTAATAAATTTGGATTTTGGTAGATGGTAGAAGGCCTGGTATATTAGAACCATTCTGAAGCTTATCTTCCTAATTATTTTAAATATTGTGGTTTTTACACACCTACAGAATCACATGAAAAATATACTAAACAAGTATTAAATGCAAAAAACTTTTATTTTTATTGTAAAAAAAAGTTCTGCAGCAAAAAATGTTTAAAAATGTGTATGTTTTTATAGAACCATCTAAACTAACCCCACCACCTCCCTGTCTCCTGGAATGTCAGAATGGGGGGATTTGTATAAATTATCAATGCCGCTGTACAGAATACTACACAGGGGATCTCTGCACACAAGGTACGGATATGTATTGTATGGGGGACACTTATTACCTCTGGTTCACCATTTACACATTAATATTTGAATACAAAAATGCATAAATGTAAGTGAGGACTAATATTACCACACTAAAAAATTATCTATTTTAAGAAGATTCAGTCAAATAAAAAAATGGTGAAAAGCAGTATTCAGTATTGTAAATAAATTTAGTTTGTATGTGCAGAACACATTTTACATGAGCAGGGAAGGATTAGAATCACTGCAAGGTTTTTACTTTTGCTCTACTTATGGCTCCTGTACCCACAATGGTGGTGGGAACTCTCCAAAGGACATGAACAAAATAGCATTTCTTTAGTATGTAAGTTCTAAAAAAACCTGACATTTTTTTTCTATTTGTTTATTTGTTGCAAATTTTCACTTAGTTCATGTACGAAATTTTCAATACAGGAAAATTGTTGTAATAAAGCTCCAGGTTACAATAAAACCCAAGAGTGGTTCCAATTGTTCCCTACCTTAAGTATTTGCTTGGCATACACATTAGGGTAAAATAAATGTTTTTGTTTTTGGAGGCATGTTGTTTGTTGATGACTGGACAGGCAAAAAAAAAACTTACCTGCTTGACTGCAACTTCTTAATTACAATCACCTGTCCTTGCTCTGTCATGAGTGCCACCCCCTTTAGCTGGTCCTTCTCAAGGGTTATGGATCTTTGGGCACCTTGAGTGGGCAGACTTGAATGATGTAACTCCTGCACATGCATGCTGGAGTTCATTCATTCCCAGCAATCAAAAATATGCCGGGATACCTGGCATCATACACTAATGTGGTAATGCGCAGTTTAGTGTACATTACAAAAAGGATTGAGAACAGACAGATGACCCCTCCTCCTTTCTGTGATAAGGAACTTGGCTGCCCCCACATTTTATTTTAACGTTTAAATCTGCTTCAAGAAGACTGGGATTACTGTTTTTCTATGACCAGGATTTATATATATTATATCTAGAGAGAGAGCAAGAGCGAGAGAGAGAGAGAGATAGAGTTTTTTTTAATTTCACAAAATTTGACGGATCACATAACTGGCCTTCTGTTTCTATACACATTTTTCATTTAATGGCAATCTGTCAACCTCAGAGTTCTAAGCACATCTAATCACATTGCTGTGATTTTTAAATAGGCAAAGTTCTATCAGTTCTACACAACAAATTAAATATATAATTAAAACTGTTTCACATTCCTTTTAATAAGAATTATTAATCTAAAAATGATACTTTTTTGTGTTCAGAAAACTTTTGCAAAGCCCAACGTATACATGATGACAATGGTAATTGGTATGAATTTGAAATCATCCTGGTTGGCATGTATGGCTATTCATTTGAACTGTGTGACAATACATCTGTAAATGGCAAGTATTGGTTTCTCTCTTTTTTTGGGGAGGGGGGATTTACCCTAACTGCATGTTTTTACAAAGTAACTATTCATCAAGGGGTGATGTTCTAGTCAATTGGGTGAAATTTTGATTTATGGCAGCTTCTTGGTGGGTAAAAGCAGTTAGTTTAATGTTTATCTTGCCATTTAAAAAAAAAAGCGTAGCTATATTTTTCTATAGCTACCGTGTTTCCCCGAAAATAAGACACTGTCTTATATTTTTTTTGGCTCCTAAAAACACACTAGGTCTTATTTTCGGGGTAGGTCTTAAAAATAAAAAAAAACGTACCTTTCGGAAGACGCGAGCCTGAGTTCTGGCTTCTGACAGGCGGAGTGCATGTAGTATCACTCCGCCTGTGACAGGAGCCGGAACTAGAAAGAAAGCATCGGCTTGTGCGGCTCCGGAGTGTGCACTTCCGCATGCTTTCTTTCAGTGTCCC
>NC_092858.1:151633313-151637470 GCF_032062135.1 Pyxicephalus adspersus | reverse complement strand
GGCGCTAGGGCTTGCGTGCGGATTATTAAGCTTTAGATTAGGATTTTAAATTTTAGATGGGGGTATTAAGCTTTAGATTTTTTTAGGCTGAATTACAGTTTTGGGTGGGTTTTTTTTCTGAACTGGACAGATTTACACTAGGTCTTATTTTCGGGGTAGGTCTTATATTAGGGCAGGTTTAGAAAATAGTGCTAGGTCTTACTTTCGGGGTAGGTCTTATATTAGGGCAGGTTTAGAAAATAGTGCTAGGTCTTACTTTCGGGGTAGGTCTTATTTTCGGGGAAACACGGTAGCAGTCCTGACCCATGAATGTCTAGCTATCATTCTATCTATCTATTAGGCATATACAATATATCTACTTAACACATAGCGTTTTATATCTTAATAATCTGTGCTCCGTAATATATGTCAGATACTAAATTTCTGTTTTATTCCTGTAGCGAATATTCCACGGGCTACTGTTCAGTGTGTGAAGAATGGTAGTAATTTAATTTTAGGTCCAATTAGAACTCAAACTTGTGATGAAAATCTAGAGACACTTGCTAACAAGGTAGGCATCTTTCCACAAACTAAAAACTTGCAAGAAACTTATTGCCTTAAAATAGACTCTGGATTTCAGAATTTAAGACTTTCTAAGGTCCTAACAGTTTGAAAATACTAGTGTGAAATTACATAAACATGAATCAGACATTCTCTTAAACATTCCCTGGTGAGAAGTATCCAGTCCATGTGTTTTAGTGGCAGTAATTCTCCACTTGTCATATTCATTGGTTTATAAATAGAGCCCATGGAGTGTTTCCATGGGAAAATTAGCTTTTTTTAATTTACTGTCGTAACATGATGTATACACTCTTATTGTGTGTCATGCAGAAATATAGTGTGCATAACGATTATAAAAATCTCTATTTTACTGCCCTGAAAGGTTATCTAATTAAAAATATAGCTGTAATGATCTAAATCATGGTTCCCATCTTGCTCCTTGCATTTTGCTTATATTCTTTTAAGTTGCTATAAGAAGGGTACAATTAGTATGACCAACAGCAAAAATCAATGACAGCAAATTAGATGAACAGGGATCTCAAACAGCACATTTATTGACAATTTTTCAGCTTTGACAGTGATGATATAAGTTCCTATTTTCTAGCATGTCTTAGGTTCCAGAAACAGGAGCAGTAGTTCTTCAACTGAAGATGGTCTTAGGCTGGGTCCTTATGGGAAGGTTTTTTGAAGGGTAGTTCTGTTTGATTTATTATTAATTATATTAAAATAACAATAATAAACTATATACTAATTGCATTTAAACATTTTGCTGTCTACATGAAACTGTCTCGGGAAAGAAGCACCCATGGGCAGTTTGCAGCCTGAACAGTAGAGTTTGCAGTTTTAGGTGTCCTAGAGAAATGGAAATGGGAAAAGGTGAATACAAATGCACTGCATGCAATTTGAAACACAGCCTGCTATCATTCCCATGCACCTAGGGAATGTCAGTAGGAGCCAAGGTGCAGTAATTGTTGCAGTTTTTTACCGTTAGCTGAACATGCCCTAAGTGTAGCTTAGAAACTTTTTTGGTCTGCTCAAGTCGAGCATACAATGGGTCCACAGGAAAAATATTTCTTTTACACTGATTTCTATTTAACATCTAAAAGATTGATATAGAAAATAAGTTATTGGTATAAAATCTATACCTTATATTATCCAGATTAGAACTGGAAATACAAACAGTTCTGGCATGTGCTGTATACTAGCTCACACCTGTCTATAACTTCTAAAGAAATAATGGCTTTAGGTACTGTGTATTGGGCCTGATTTATCAAAGCTCTCCAAGACTGGAGAAGGCAGACTATCATGGGTGATAATAATAGTAAATAATTTTGAAGAAATCGATTCCAGGTTTGCTGGATCACACAGGCTCTTCCATGATAGTCTATCTTCCCCAGTCTTGGGGATCTTTAATAAATCAGGTTACCAACAGATATTTTTTTAAATTTGGGTAGCATAAGAGCTCACACAAACTGATAAACAACTATTCATTAACTCAGCCACCCTTTTGGCTATACCAGTTTTATATAACCACCTGGCTAGGTATGGCTATGGAAACCATCTGCTAAGGGACCCTTCACCAATTTTGATATTTAACAATGTTAACAACAGTTTTTTTTTTCATAAGTATTTTAAAATACTTTTCAAAATGTTAACTTTTCTTGACATTTTAATTACCATTCTTTGAAAGTTTACAACTAAAATAGAAAATTCTGTCTAAAAACCCTTTTCTTGCTTTTGACTTTTTTGTTCATCTTTCACCTTAACCTTTTATCTTTTAATTTCCTTCTTACTTTAGACACAAATAGACATAGAAAATGCCAAGCAAGTTGCTGCCACCACTCAGATCCTGACTTCAGAGCCGAAAAGTCTGCAAGCAGAAAACATCACAAATGCTATTATAATTGTGAACAGGTTATTAACTCTACCGAATGCTACAGAAGATGTATGTAAAATATAATCGTTTGCTAGATGCTGCTATAATTACTATATCCAGAGCTCACTGTACATTCCCATGGTGGTCAGTGGCAGGAATGTCATGCTTATAGATAGCCAAGAAGATAATTGGTATCAGTTAAACTGACCTGAGATGCACAAATTGCTGGTGGCTCAGGGAACCTTTGGCAACCTCTGGAGGAACCCCACGGTTCCACAGAAACCTGGTTAAGATGCACTGCTCTAAGCCATGGGTCTGTCATATGTCTGTGGATAACTTCCAGCTTTTAACCTGCATACTGAAACCAAAGATCAGCACAAAGAAACATGTAAAAGCACTAAGAACTGGTGATCCTGCATTTTTTAACCAGAGCAAAGAAGCAGATGTAAGGAAGCTGATTACTTTTTTTCAGGTGCTCTGCATGTGAATAGCGGTGGTAGCTTAAACACCTACAACATTATAAGCCTTCCTAAACCAGCAAAGAATGTAATATACAAATTACAATTTCAAAATGTTTTTTTAGAGGGGACATCTGGACATTATATTTCTATTAAGTGGAGAATTGTTAGAATATCTGTCAGGTTTGTATTTCTAGCTTTGCTCTAGTTTGAGAAAGTTCCTATTGACAATACAGAAACTTTTGAGGTGATCCTCTCATGGGGATACAGAGATAAAAGCTAAAGGTTCCAATAATTATTGCCCAATCTATTGCCGAAAAAAAAAAAAAAAAAAAAACACACAGCAATATTATATTGGACTATTCTTTTCCCATATATACCTTACAGTGTGCTTTTTAGCTTTCATTGACTGGGGATATTGGTCATATGATATAGCCTGAAATTGTTAATACTTGTTGTAACTTATAGTTGTTTCCAGGTTTATTGTTGCTTTGATGCTTATGTTCCTGGTTGTTTGTGTAAACTTCCCCGACCACATTTCCCAGTTCTACTTTCTAGTTATCTGGACTAACATAATATTTCCATTCTGTTCCTCAGGTGGGCCAGTCTGCAGTTGCCACTGTTAGCCAAATTATGAGCGCTAATGACAAAGAATTTAAGGATGATAAAGTAAATGAAACAGAAAGGTAAAAAATGCTAAATTTAAGTTTGTATTGTTGTTACTCTTAAATTGGATGTCTGCATAAATCTAATGACCAAGCTTAATATACATATAAAAAAGAAAGTAAGCCCATTTAAATTCTAAAGGTTTTGCCATTAGAACATTATAAAAAATTATCTGGCTCTTAGTAGATTCTAACATTAACTACATCTAACCATAGATGTAAAACCACAACCAACAGATTCCACCATATCATTATTTGTTCAACCAAAAAATTGCAAAATGGAGAAACCATGGCTGGGCCATTGCAACACCTTGATTCATTTCTTTTTAAGCCATTTTGTTGTAGATTTGCTGTTGTGGTTGGGATCATCATCCTCTTACATAAACCAAATTCAGCAAAGCTTTTGCTGTCACAGAGATTTGACTCTATGTTCATGGTCAATGACTGCAATGTGTCCAGGTGCCCTTTAACCACCTAGCCGGTATGCCCGACCTTCGTACGGGCAAAAAAAAATTGCTAGGATGGTTAACCCCGTAATTTTGTCACATCCTTACCTCCATGGTCCCGCTGTGCACATCCAGCGGGACCATGGAGGTAAGGATTCCAGCGTCGTTTTCC
>NC_092858.1:151629353-151632379 GCF_032062135.1 Pyxicephalus adspersus | reverse complement strand
CACTTTTGGTACAGAAATCTAGACCTCGGTGTAACGCTCAGGTGGTTAAGCTTTAATTTTTATTTCTGTGTTTTTGTTTTTCAACAGTCTAACAAGGAAAATGGAAGCATATTCTGTGAACATTGGTAATGATACTTTTTCAGTGGTGCAGCCAAATGTTGCAGTTGAAAAACGTACATTGTCCCCAGGAAATCAAAACGGAATCATGTTCATGTCATTGAGAGGTGATGGGTAGTACATGGAAAATGCATGTTTGTGCAGTTAAAGAGCATGTGTGTGCTTTAACATGTGTAATATTCCAAAGAACACCTAATAACAGTCTTCCTTATTATACCAGGAATCAATTTGTTCTATTTACCACCGTGCCAGTTGACCCTGTTCTGCTTTCTAACAAGCGTGGTTTGGGTTTGTAAATAGATGCCCAAAAAGTAGTCCTCTCTATTCAAACCCATCTATTTTTATGATTTATTTTGAAATTAGTAGAGTGAGATGGAGGACATCAATAAATATAGCAAGAGGTGATTTTTCAAACTTGTTTCAAACCTTCTTTCTGGTCTAAAAGCAACTGCATGGACTGCTATGGCAGCTGGTTTCATTCAATTGAATATTTTTTTGTATGTTTTTAGCTATGTTGTTTGCAGCCCTTACTCAAAAGCTGTACTCTTAGTATACCCCACATAAAAATCTTTACCTTATGGCATTTCTCTTTATGTGCAGGTCTAGAAGGTAATGAAAACCTAATATCTAACAGAGTCATAGTAGATAACAATACTTCAGAGTTTGTGCTTAATGAAACAGCGGATGTTCAAATTTTCATCAAACCAGCTGAAAGTAAGTTCTAAGTACTCATGTTCTAGTTGGGCGGAGCACCAGGTCTTTATAACTAGTACGATATGCAATGAACACCTTAGAAATGTTTGCACTGTTTTCAGTAAGAAAAGATAGGGATTCTGTTTCTGCTTAAATATGGCCAGTGTTACCTATAGTTTTTCATGGTCAAGTTCCTTACTCATAACTAATCCCAAGTGGATCCAAGTGCTCGAATGAATAAAAGTCAAAATAAGGAGTATACAGGAGGACTTTATTTAGGAAAACATAGCCCAGCAAAGATCTTCTGGATTTATTTTGCACTATAATGCTTAATAGTAGTAAAGCGTATGTACTTTTCGTCAAACTAAAAGTGACAGGTCGACACACCCCTTTCCCCGCCCACTCCGCCCATAATCCCTTCCAAGACCGTCCCACAGCCCTCCCATCGCCAGCCTACCGGCCTCCCCCTTAGCCCTCCTATATTCCACCCACTCTCCACCCACTCACCGACCCCTCCTCTAGTAACACATTTACAAGAGACAATTCACCCCACAATTGCTGGAAAACTAGCACACTTACAAGAGACAATTAACCCCACAAGTGCTGTAAACTAACACACTTACAAGATATATTTACCTCCACAAGTGCTGGGAACTAACATAATTACAAGTGATAATTAAATATATAATTAACGCTACAACTGCTGGTAAGTAGACTGTTCACAGTTTATAAAAACAAATGCAACTGGTTTCATGTTTCATGGATCCTATTAGAACTGTATATGTGTATTATATTATGCGCTGTATTAGAGCCTTATATATGTATATGGTGAATATGTGTATTATATTATGCATGGGTATTAGATCCTTATATATTTATATGGTTTTATTTCACTGATCCTTTTAGATCTATATATGTGTATTCTATTACTAAATGGGCATTTACTGGTGCTGAACAAGCACATTTCTTACCTACATAATGTCTTCTAAGCATCCATGTTATCAGGGGAGACACAGCTGGGGGGCGCTGTCAGTCAGCTGTGAGTTTGAAAGATGCAGGGGCAGGAGAAGAAAAATGAGAGGACTAATATTAAAGGGGGTTGAGATGTTATATAGATAAAAGGGGGCTGTGTCGGAGGTCATCACAGTTTTTACAAGAAGAAAATTGGGGGTGGGCGCAGGTAGGATTAATGGAGTCTTTTGACACATTAATGAGTCAGCTTAGGGTGGCAGCGGCATCACATGGTGAAGCTTGGCTGCAGGCTAGGGTTGCAGAGGCAGTGGGGGCGCAGCAGGGGGTCCCTCACAGGATAGATTAGGAGGGTTGCAGCCACGGAGGAGTAGGCCTCTGGTGCGCCTGAGTCCTGAACCCTTTACCCGGACTCAGCGTCATTCTGGGAGCCCCTCAAGGGACCCTCCTGGCCGGGCTGCCAGGCGCAGATCTGCCCGGGGCAGCTCCAAGTCAGGGAGGAATCCCCTTCACAGGCGGAGTGCGGGCAGGGGTGCTGCGGCTGACAGGGAGCGCAGCCCCTTGTTACACAGTGAAGAGGCCTCAGTGAGAGAGGTCTCGCTGAAGACTTGGCCTCTTCGGCGGTGTGGGGGCCCAGCAAAGTACAGACGGCAAGGGGGCTGTGGGTGCCAGGGGCCACAGCTCCCGATTGAGGTCAGGTGTGGCCTTGTCAGGGGAGGCCGCACCTGGAGCCGGGGCCTCGCGTTCTGTCAGGGAGCGCAGCCCCCGTTAGCCTGGGTCCCCAGATCGGCGGTGGAGGGCCTCGCTGGAAGCCGCCTACTGCGAGTGCCCGGCGGAAGGTGCGGGCGGCCGGTTCGTCCGTGAATGCGGCCTGGGAAGATCAAGTACCTGGTGGTCCGGAGGATGGAGGACGGCGTCCTGGTAGGCCTGGTTCCTGGGTCCGAGTAAGAAGAAGGAAGATGGCGCCCGCGGACATCCCTCGTGGTCGAAAGGAAGTCGGAAGTGACGCGGGGTGGAGCCGAGCCGCGTCACCGAGATCACCTGGAAGTGACGCAGGATCGGCTTCATTTCTGGAAGCAGACGGAGCGCATCGTTCGGAGGGGGAAGTGTCCTCATCGGAGGAAGATGGATCGGCGGGCCAGGTGCCGGAGGCGGTGCGGGACCCAGAGGTGTCGGCAGCAGGACCCCAGGAGATGGGGAGGACAGGTAGGAGCAGCGGGGGTCCGTTGGGGGGCTGGGGGTTAAGT
>NC_092858.1:151513804-151629145 GCF_032062135.1 Pyxicephalus adspersus | reverse complement strand
AGAGGGGAGGGGGAAGAGGGCGGGTTGCGTGGGTTAAGTGGCTCAAGTGGGGCGGAGGTGGTAAAAGACAAATTGACCAAAGAGGTGAGTTTGGGCAGGATGAGCGGCCCCTTTCCTTCCCCGCCAATAGAGGGTTTGGTTGTTTCCCCATTGGGTTTGGTCCTGAAAAAGGAGGTTGGGAAATTCAGGATGATACATCATTTATCGTTCCCTCGGGGGGTTCAGTAAATGATGGTATTGATCCAGGGTGGCTTACACGTCGTTTGATGCGGCGATTAAATGGGTGCAGAGGTATGGCCGGGTGCTTTGTTGGCAAAAGCGGATATTGAAGCCGCTTTTCGGCTGTTACCGGTGCACCCAGATTGCTTGCGCTTGTTGGGCTTTAAGTGGGAGGGGGAGTATTATGTAGACAGATGCCTTCCTATGGGTTGTTCTATTTCCTGTGCGTTATTTGAGCAATTTAGCACTTTTTTGGAGTGGGTGGTTCGTTTTGTGGCAGAAATAGATTCGGTCATTCACTATCTGGATGATTTTTTTTTAATAGGTCCAGCGCATAGTTCGGTATGTAGAGTTTTGTTAGCTACATTGCAACATATGGCAGAGAAATTTGGGGTTCCTTTGGCGGATGACAAAACGGAGGGGCCAGTGACGGCCCTGACCTTTTTGGGCATTGAATTGGACATGGTGGCAATGGAAAGTAGGTTACCTGAGAATAAATTGTTAGGGCTTAGGGCGGAGCTACGGGCGGCCATTGGGCGCAGAATGATGAGGTTACAGGAAGTGCAATCTTTGTTAGGGAAGTTGAATTTTGCCTGCAGAGTAGTACGGATGGGTAGGGTGTTTTGTAGGAGGTTGGCAGCGGCTACGGCTGGGGTTAAAGCACCGGGCCATTTTGTTAGGTTAAATAAAGGTGTGAGGGATGATTTGGTGGCATGGGATTTATTTTTGGAACGTTTCAATGGGAAGGCTTTATGGTTAGAGGGGCCAATTGATGCAGTAGATTTAGAACTGTTCACGGATGCGGCCGGGGGAGTTGGTTTTGGAGCCTATTTTACGGGACAATGGAGTGCAGGGGTTTGGCCGCAGGTGTGGATTGATGAGGGAATGGTAAAGAATTTAATTGTGTTGGAGCTGTTTCCGATTGTGCTGTCTGTTGAGTTGTGGGGCAAGGAACTGGCTAATAAGAAGGTTCGTTTTTATTGTGATAATTTGGGGGTGGTTCAGGCCATCAATAGTTTTTCGGTGTCATCGGGGCCAGCAGTTAGATCGTTGAGACATTTGGTTTTTAAATGTATGGAACATAATGTGTTTATATTTGCACGGCATATACCTGGGGTAGCTAATAGTGTGGCTGATGCTTTGTCTAGTTTAGAGTGGCAGCGGTTTGCAGAGGCGGAGCTAGCCCCAGAGGCGGCGGAAATTGGTCAGCTATGCCCGGCGCACCTGTGGGATGTTGCGAGGGGATTATCGGAGGGTTAGTTCAGAGGTCGGTGAGTGAGAGGACTTGGCAGGCGTATACAGCAGTGTGGGAGGAATGGAGTGCTTGGGAGTTTGGTCCGGGTAAGGATATGGCGGGGCAGCCAATTCAAGGGGTTTTGTTTTTGCTAGCGAAAAAGTTTGCTGAAGGGGCCTCTGTGGTCTGGCTTTTGGTTTTAAACCCAGGGGCAGGGACGATGTGACTAAGGCCTTTATTGTTAGGCAAGCACTGAAGGGGTATTGGAGGGGTAAGAAGGTGCAGGACAGCAGGAGACCGTTGACGTTTGATCTGTTAAAAGGATTGGTGGGGGGGGGGTTTGAGGCATTTTGCTTCTGGGGGTATGAAGTACTGTTGTTTAAGGCGGCCTTTGTGACAGCGTTTTTTGGGGGAGTGGGGGAGTTAGTGAGTCCGGCGAAAGATCGGCTGGGTGGGATCCTGGTGGAGGATGTGGTCTTGCAATCGGATAAGGTGAGTTTGAAAATTCGGAGATCAAAAACAGACCAAGTGGGTCGGGGCTTTCAGATGAGTCTTTTTCCTTTTCGGGGTTCTGGGGTGTGCCCGGTTCAGGCTATGGTGGAGTTTTTGAAGGTTAGGCCTCCGAAGGTGGGACCTCTGTTGGTGCATGCGGATGGGACGTTTTTTTCTCGTTTCCAGTTTGTGTCGGTTTTCCGCCAAGAGAGCGGAGGTCAGGAAGGATGGCAGGCAGTTGGGGTGCCTAGGTCCGAGGCCACGATTCGTTGGATCAGGATTTCGGGTATGCTGTGGAGTCGAGTGGTGCTGGAAGTACGGAAGTTTGCGGCGCTGGACAAACCGCCCAATGTGTTGGTGATTCATGCAGGGGGTAATGATTTTTGTAAAAGGGGTATTAGGGAATTGATTAGGGATATTAGGTTGGATGTCTTGCGGCTGCAGGTAGAGTTTCCAGGGCTGGTGATTGTGTGGTCCGATAATATTGCCAGGACCACATGGAGGGGGGCTAGGTCTGTAGAAGGGGTTAATCGGGGTCGGATCAAAGTGAATCAGGGATCTGGAAGAGGAGACATGGAGGTATTTGCGAAGGGATGGTGTGCACCTGAATGCCATAGGGACGGATCTGTGGTTCTTGGGCCTGCAGGATGGGGTGCAGCGGGCCCTGCGTGTGATGAGGGGTCACCCTTGGGCGCGGTGGCGGTTGGGGTTGGGGGGAAGGTAAGTGCCCGTGGTAAGTTGGTGGTGAAGGGGCATCCCGGGTGGTGGAGTGCCCCTTTAAGATGTTGGAGGTGGGGCCCCTGAGGCAAGCTGGGCCTAGGGGCCTTAGCGGTGGTCATGGTGGTTTGCAAATATTGCAACTGGGCGGGCTTTACCTTTCAGGACCTGCAGCCTGGTAATAAGAAGAAAATAACAAGAAGTGGTTAATTTGAAGTTTAGGCTGGGTCTACATGGATGTTTTGTAAAAAGGCATGTAAACGTTCCTACTGCGTTTATAAGCGTTTTTATGCATTTATTTAAACGTTTTAAAACTTTTTTTTTAAATGCTGGAAAAAGCTGAAAAACGTCTATGCCGCGTTTATCCGCGTTTTACCGCGATTCTACAAGCGTTTTAGCACTTGGTAGAAATGCAAACTGTGACCCTGGGCAGTGATTTCTGCAAGTACAGGAAGTACATACATCCCTGCATACATGTGATAATGTGATCATGCAACAGTACAGTGACAAATGTAACAGTATACACAGAATAGAGTGAAAAGTGCAAAGTGAAGCACAATTAAAGACAATGACTACACACTAGTGATAATGAATGACATCATTTGCAGGTGTGAAAAGCACCAAAAGCAAACACAATGGCAGACAATTTCACACGTGCCAGGCATAGGTGTTAATTTTTAACAGCATAGTACATGTAATTATTCATGCATGACACATGGAATAGTGACACAGGACACAGGCGATTGTTAAAACGTTTGTAAAAGCCTCCATTGAAAGCAATGGAAGCTTTTTTATTGACAATTTCTAGCATGCATAAACGCAGGAAAACGCTCCCATTAAAATCAATGGACACGTTTTCCCGCGATTTCCCGCGTTTTCCTGCGATTTACCAGCGTTTTAATTTTTTAAACGTTGCAAGCAACGTTTAAAATAAAGCTCAAAAACGTGCCTGAAGGAAACGTCCTGGTGTAGATTAGCCCATTGGAATGCATGGGGACTTNAAACAAGGGCTTTAAAAGCCTCAGGTTAAACGCTGGGGAAACAGTCCGTGTAGACTAAGCCTTAAGGGGTTAATAATGGAATTAAAGTTTAGAGTTAGAGTTATTATACTGCTATTTATTCGGTTATTTATATTTATTTATGTTTCTGGGTAATATGTTAATATTCATGTTATGTTTTGTTATTCATGTTATTTAAGGTTCATTAAGTTATGTTTGTTTTAAGTTATTTAATTTATGGTTAATTATGCAAATTTATGTGAATTGTTGTTAAATAAACGGCTGCTTGCCAGCCAATTTTAAGTCCAAAATGGAGTGTGGTGTCTTATATAAGAAAGGTTGGCAAGCGGAAGGGGAGGGGGGGGGTGCGGGAAAAAAGGTAACTGGTTTAATGATGGTAGAAATATAAATGGAAGGGGGGGGGGGGTAGGAAGTGGAGCTGGGCAAGGGATCCGCACTACCCTGGTCATGTGGTGTTAGACTGTTCACAGTTTATAAAAACACATGCAACTAGTTTCAAGTTTCATGTCTGGCATTTACTGATAATGTGTTTAATCTATCTTTATACACAAGGCTAATTTCATGTAGCATAATAGCTCTTTACATGCATATTATATTATGCAGATATTAGATTCTTATATATGTATATGGTTTTATTTCACAGAGTCTATTAGATTGGGGGGGGGGTTATTAGATCTTTATAGGCATATTATATTATGCAGCGTATTAGTTCTTTATACAGCTACATGATGTTACTTTGTGAATCATTTTAAATCTTTTATATGTGTTATAGCATCGCTGTCACTAACCCCTTTGCCACCCAGGTAACACCTGCCCCCGACATAGCACATGTGGTGTTAGACTGTTCACAGTTTTTAAAAACACATGCAACTAGTTTCAAGTTTCATGGGTCCTATTAGATGTTTATATGTGTATTATATTATGCGCTGTATTGGAGCCTTATATATGTATATGGTGAATATGTGTATTATATTATGCATGGGTATATATGTGTATTCTATTGCTAAATGGGCATTTACTGGTGCAGAACAAGCACATTTCTTACCTACATAATGTCTTCTAAGCATCCATGTTATCAGGGGAGACACAGCTGGGGGGCCTGTAAATTTCTTATCAGGGTGTGTGTGTGTGGTGGGTGTAATGGACTGGCATTTACTGATAATGTGTTAATCTATATACCATTTTATTCATGTATATAACATTTTATTCATGTATATATATATTTGTAACTTTGTCATATTATACTTTATATTTTTACAATTAAATTTATTAAGACTATGTGTAACAGATTGTCATTACCTGATAATGCCCCTGATTCATCATTGAAATCCGCGATCGCGGATTACCGCGGTCCGGGACTCGAGTGCGCGCGTCCACTCGCATCCTGAATCTGCCGGCCGGATTCCTGCCATGCGCAATAGGGGTCGCGAATCTGCCAATTAAGGCAATTACATAGGGAGGGGGTCGGTGAATGGGTGGAGAGTGGGTGGAATATAGGAGGGCTAAGGGGGAGGCCGGTAGGCTGGCGATGGGAGGGCTGTGGGACGGTCTTGGGAGGGACATGGGAGGGATTATGGGTGAAGTGGGCGGGGAAAGGGGCGTGTCGACCTGTCACTTTTAGTTTGACGAAAAGTACATATGCTTTACTACTCTTAATCAATGCTTTTTATTAACTGTTGTAAAGTAAAACTTGTCAATGTGATTTTTGTAAAGTATACATGTAAGTTCTACCCCTAATCCTGACATTCATTTATTAAAGTGCAAAAATGGTCAAATATTTAGGAAAATAATGATATATGTGGCTCTTAAAAAAATTACATTTTTCCCAGTTGTACACAACATAGGATATGCCTGGCATAAAGTCAACAAGACCTCCTATTCTCAAATGTCTGTTCATGAATGGTTTTTCTAATAAGCCATGATTCACACACGTATACCAGATGGCCAAAAGTAGGTGCCCCCCCTTCCAATGATAGACTCCAGGGGCTCCTTTTATAAAACAGGAAATCTGACATTCCCACAGACATTTCCTGGTGGGAATTAATTACTTCCAATGAAACACATTTCCTGGAAGATTCCCATTAGGGAATGTCTGATTCCCTGTTTTATAAATAGAGCTTTACTTTACTTTTGGAAATTAAACTTTTCTGTTGCAGCATTACTGTGATCAAATAGAGGTTCCTATTTGCATGATTTGATGAGTTTGATGGGTTTGGTCTGACCTGACTAATCCTTTGTTATAACCTGCAACACCACTTGTGGGTCAGGTCTTAAATTTTATTTTTAAAAGGCAATGGTCAATGGTCTGCATGATGTATTTGTCTTTTCCTTTTAGGAATATATGTATATATATATCTGTATATATATAAATATCTACACATAATGACAAAATAACTTGAATGCAGAATGATATTTCAACCTTTGTGTTTCCTTACAGATGCTGATAATGACATAGCTGTTGGTTTCGTTCTCTACCAAAATGATAATCTATTTAAGTCTAGCCATGAAAGAACCCTTACGTATAGAAAAAGGGTCATCTCTGCTAATATTTCCAATGGGATACATGCTAATGTAGAGTTTAGCTTCAGTCAAAGGGTATGTTTCTGTACCTTGGTAAATATCACAAGTCTCGTTGTCTGAAAGCTACACTCCATTCAAAATACCCTACAATGAATAAAGGGATCATACCCTACAAGCCGGGATATTCTAGTTTATACCTAGGCATACCTGTAGATCAGTAAGCCTCTACATTAACAGTCCACTAGGCTACTGACATTTATCTTTACATAAAATACATAAATTACCATTTCCAAACTATGAACATGTAGAAAGAGGAGCTGTTAGCATAGTCAGTACATTACTAGGGTCCAGTGCTGTGGTCAGAAATTGTCAGGGTATCAATGCAGGGAATTGAGTTTTATCATTAATTTCTCCCCTAATAAATCACTATAAGCATGATTAGATGTGAGTAGGTTAGGTGGAGTTCAATTCTTATAATAAATATTAATAAATATTATTCATAGACATACATTCACACAGGGGCCTATTTTGACTTTGTTGACCATTTCCTGTAAGACTGAATTATTTGAAGATGTTGGTTTCGTACACACTTGTGTAAAAAATGGTAAAATATTTTTTTTTTTTCTGTAGAAAATATGAAACATTGTGTATTCATACTATTTACTCCTCTCTCTACAGCAAGCAGGTACATATTTGTAGCATTGTAACACTCCCAGCTATTCCGAAAGTAGCCAACTATTTACAGCGTCATTACGGCAGTGACAAATCCTTTAGGAAATGGCTTAGTCTTAGTTTTAAGGTTCAATAAAGAGAACCTCAAAGCAAAGTGTATCTGCCGTCTCTCTAACTAAACCCTGGAAATGTCAATTCAAATTGCTCTTTATAAAGTGAAACTCAAGTTTTATTTTTCTGGTACGGTAAAGAAAACCAGTTACAATAGGATTATGCAGGAATCAAATGGACACAGGTATGTATGGGCCTCAAATGTAAGCATGAGAAAGTCAAGAATAGAACAGGGAAGGTTTACAGTTTACTTTTTTATCCCTTTTTGTGCTAAATCATTTATGTATTTTTTTTCAGAATTTCAGAGAAAACATTACACATCCTGAGCTTAATACAGTATCAACCATTGGTTGTGTTCTTTCCATGGTGGGGTTACTTCTCACGATAGTATTTCTGCTTTATGCTAGGTAAGGAACTTGATTTTCTATTATTTACTATAAACTAGTGTTTCTCAACCTTTTTAATATGTGGGAAGCCCTTGAAATAAGTTTCAGGTCTTCAGCGGAATCCGGCTGGCAGTGAGGCGAGTGTACGCGCACACTCGAGTCCGGACCGCGGTAATCCGCGATCGATGGCCGCGCGTGCTTTCGCGCTTCCAGCGAGCGCGGATTTTATTGATGAATCAGGGGCAATATGTGACTGTTTTTTTCTGATTTCTGTCTGTAACAAATTTTTAATACCTGTTGATTAATAAGGTATATTATTTTTTCACTTTCTGTAATGGAGTGACAGGTACTTCTGAAGCTTGGTGACCCCCCTTCTAACCTTGCTGCCCAAGGCACTGCTTTTACATCCTGGCCTTTACTTTAGTATGTTTAAAACTGGTATATTTTTACTATTCTGATAAATCTTTATGATCTGTCGGGGAATGAGTTATGTTACTGCACATTACTAATGTGACTATTTTACAGATTTGGAAGAAAGAAAGAGAAAAACTCATGGATACTGATCAGTCTTTGTACAGCCATGCTTATATTTTATATGATATTTATTGGTGCAATGGAACACCCAACATCAAAAGATGATAACTCAGACATTGTAAATTCAACTAATACATTTATACAAAATGAACTTTATGATCCTCCGCAAACTCTATGTACCATTCTGGCTGTTTTGTTGCATTATTTCCTTCTTACAACGTTCACATTGACAGCACTACTGGCAATAGAGCTGTTTATACGCCTGGTTCGTGGCTTTCGTTTTACCCCAGAATACTTTGTGCGGAGTTCACTCATCATTGGATGGGGTAATGTTTCACAGACTCCTTATGGCCTTTCTGTACTTTAAGAATAACTTCAGACTGCTTTTAAATGTACCCATGCAGTATGGCCCCACTGTGCACTGTTTGGGTTAAATATCGGTTTGGCTGGGGAGGGAGGAATAAATACAAATACATCCCTTATTCCTTCAAAGTTAAATACTTGGATATGCCACAAACATCTTCATCATTATAAGAACAAGCACAAATGAATGTGACTAACTGGTACTAGCTATACCTTATTGCCCCCCCTCCACCAACTGAACCCCACCATCATATAAAATGTACCCTGTACGGTGATTTATATGATGAATAAGTGTGCTATAGATAGAGCCGAAGGGGGTTCTTTTATTTGAAAAGAAAAATAGGAAATTTTGGTGAGTGTACAACCCACCACCTGTTGGTGTCACTTGAAGTTTCACAATCAAATATTTGCAATCTTCTAAGGGTGGGAGTAGATGGCAAAGGTTCCCTGAGACTTTATTGTAGTATGCTTAAATCAAGTGCAATCACAGGAAGTTACATATTCTTTGTAGTCTGCGTAGTCTTCATCGAGATCTTTGTGCCAAAGTGTCCCACCAAAGAGTGATAATGTTAGAATTCGAGGACACATTTACCTAGATCTTTGGGTGCAAATATTAGGTCATTATGCATCAAAGGGCTCTCTTGTCCCTCTTATGAGGGATGGTGAAAATGTTGCAAGAAGAGCTCCCTCTGACCTACTGGATAACTTCAGATTGCATCAAGAGACAATTCTTGGAGGTTTGTAGTTGGGGGGTTAATTTGGGGAAAAGAATATGTGCATGTAATGGTAGACTTGGCCCTAAGCATGTATGCTCTTCTCCAATGATGCAATATTTGCACCCCCTCTTCTTTCATCAGCCATTGGGTGTCCATTGATGAAGTAAGTCCTGTCTGCCGGAATGTGTGCAGGAGTTACATCTTTACAGAGTTTGATTTTAATGAACTGTGCCAAATATGAGGATAACTGAGATTAGTGAAAAAAAAAAAATAGTATTTTATGAGCCACAGGGAGGTTCAGCTCCTCACTAACATTTTGTTGCCATCTAGTTGCCAAACCATGTTGACTGCCCAAGTGAAACTTTTAACTGTTGCTTAATTATGTATTTTGTGAAACACATCAAAGACGTGCAACACATCAAAGCCTCATACGTATGCTCACACATTTTTTTGGTAGTAAAAACAATGTTTAGTAAAAACAATGTCTTTTTTTTATACTTTACCTATGCAAACCTATTCTGTTTTCTGTCACTAGGTCTTCCAGCCGTAATTGTCCTAATAACATTTGGGTCAACATATAAAACTGGACAACAGATAAACAACTATAACCGAAAAGATTTGTGAGTCACTTTTTAAATGCACAGAATTTTATAAATGATGGAGTCTGACACAGTAGATTAACTTTTAGGCTACCCAGAGACTTGATATTACCATTGCCCATCTCAGCTAATAATGGTCCATCTCTGACACTTCTGAGACCTCTGCAGAAATCTTGTACTTTGGGCTCTATTTATAAAAACAAGAAACCTGACATCACCCTATTACATCAAACATTCTCTTTTTGGAATCACCTACTGCCACTGAAACTCATGGACCTTGAAGGTTTCCCACAAGGAAATGTTTACGGGAATGTCAGATTCCCCTTTTTTATAAATACGACCCCAACATACAGCTATATATGTATTTCACACTGAAATAAACAAGGTTTTCCCAGATGGCTGCCATTGTTTCCTCAAAATAAGGACAATGCCAGGAATTTTTGTTTAGTGCAAAACACACAAAGTCACCCAAAATGATTGTACATGTGTATTACAAAATTATTTTACTGAAACACCACCTTCATCTCTTTTTCATGGCTTGCCTTTCTCTAAAAGTTTAGCAAATATATTTTTATAACATATGAACCAAAGCTTCTTGATATTAAAACCAGGAATCAGTAATATATTGCAGTCTTTAGTCCAAACTACATGAGTTGTCCTCGAATGGCACTGAGTGGTTACCGAGTTGCTGCTAGGGTTGTGGCTATTGTGCATTGTTGCAAACATGAACACTTAAGCTACGTACACACGTCAGATTTTTATCGCCCGATAATCGCATCGGCCAATTATCGGGCGAAAATCTGCCGTGTGTACACTCGGTGTCGTCCATCGTCCGGACGACCGACCTGCCGGATCCACGGACGATGGACGCCGATCGTAATGAAAGTGAAGGGGAGAGCGCGCAGCAGGGTGCCGCTCCGTCGCTCTCCCCCTCCCCTCTCCATAGAGCATGAACGGTGCTGTATGTACAGCACCGTTCATGCATCGTGCACTCCCTTGTCGTTGGAAAGGATCGTGAAAGATCCTTTCCAACGACAAAAATTGGCAGTGTGTAAGCAGCTTTAGTTCCCTTTCCAAAGATAAGGGTTATCTGATTTTCTTTTAAAATTAACATGAATGCACTGCACACCACATCCACCATCCTTATTCGAAGTATCTGTGGATCTGCAAATTAATAAGTATAAGGCTTTAGGACCTGTAGAGTAAAACCAACCTTTTTCCACTCCTGAGTGCACATCATACTGCTGCTATGCATCAGGGGGAGACATACTCTACTGCTTGCAACCACATTTGCACATGGCTGCTGTGCAAATTCCAAACAGCAACTTTGCAGCCAAAAGTGATTAGTCTGTTTGGGAACCATGTCATAGTCGTGTGAGATGAGCAGTCCCTGGCCACTCCAATTTACGTGAATAGAAGTGACTGGGACTGTGGTTAGGCCTGTGGCAGAATGCTGCAGCTCACTTCAAGTCTGAAGTGCTCCTAATACTCAGCAGTAGGCTCCTCAGGGAAGTAGAGAATGGTAACGATTGAGCTCAAAAAATAATATTATGCATATCTGAATATACCGTATTTTTCGCCGTATAAGACGCTCCGGAATATAAGACGCACCCAATTTTAAAGGAAGAAAATCTAGAAAAAAAAGGTTCTGAAAGATTATTCACCTTCTGATCACTCATGTGCCATTCATACCGGTATTCCCCTTCTGATCACTCATGTGCCATTCAAATTCCCTTTCTGATCACTCTGTGCCATTCAAATTCCCCTTCTGATCACTCTCCCATTCAAATTCCCCTTCTGATCACTCTGCCATTCAAATTCCCCTTCTGATCACTCTGTGCCGTTCTTACCTTTTTTTCCACGGTACGGCAGATAGGGCAGGGATCAGCAGGGGGCGCTGTGCCGGCTTCTTTCGCTCTGCACTGCAGCCAGGAGGAGACACACGCTGCAGCTAGCGAGGAGAGGAGATACACGCTGCAGCCAGCGAGGAGAGGAGACACACGCAGGATCGGGTATCGGGTGAGTATCTTATTTTAATTATTTTATAACACGGTATTTGTCGTATAAGACGCAACAAATTTCCCCCCCCAGTTTTGGGGAAGAAAAAGTGCGTCTTATACGGCAAAAAATACGGTACATGGGAATGAAAACATTGAACTGTTCCCCATAACTGGCTCTTAAGCCAAGCTTACTGACCTTGTAAAACTCAAATGGATTAGTTTTGTATTGATCACATATTTGTCACAAATATGAATTTGTACATTACTGCTAGTGTTTGTTTTATTTATAAAATGGTAATCACAAAACATTTTGTTTCATTGTAGCTGTTGGCTTGCTGGTGTAAATGAGCAACATAAGTTGGATCTCCAAAAGCCCCTGCTGTGGTCTTTTCTGGTGCCGGTGGGAATTATCCTCATAGCAAACATTTGCATTTTTATAGCAGTTGCAGTAGTGTCGATTTGGAAGAAGAATCCAAATTTAACCAGGTGGGTAAATGATGTAAAGCTCTGATAATTTGATTTCTTTTAAACTGATGGAAATGTAATGTATTGATTATGTTTTTTCTGCATTGGGGGATCTCTTTATCGTCCATGAACTTATAAGTTTATCTACAGCCAAAATTAAGTTTATAATATAATTTTATAGAATAACTTAGTTTTTTTGTCGTTGTGACACATCCTTCTCTGAAGATATAACAGAAGTGAGAGAAAATCATCGTAAAATTACAATTTGTCACCAGGAGTCCTCATTAGAAGGTTATCCTAACCTCTTTCATTAGTGGTAACTGTTACACTTTGTATCTCCTATAATTTTCCTTATCAATGAGAATGGTTATAAGGACAAATAGAGATGATACCTATCAGGAGAGGACACAGACAGCAGTATCAGTTCAGAGTTTCTATTGCCTTACTCTATCTCTATATTCTAAATTGTAAATTGTTTTAGGTATACATGCAGTTTAATTAAAAAAATTTGAACTAATTGTATACAGGTGAGTTATTGTCTGTTTTACTTCCTCTGTGCTATTTAGTGGTTAGAAAATGCACTTGTGACTGTGGGAATACCATTACTTAAATGCTAGGGATGGGAGAAGGTGGCCATATTTGGTTCCTGAAGGGTTCAGTGAACATTCCTTCTATATTTGAGTCAGAGCCCACTAAAGTCTACCCGAGAGGTGTATCTTTAAAGTGGAACTAACATCTCATTTTGAACAAATGGTGATCAGGAGGGTGTTTATTGCACAATGGGACAGGCGATATTTCTTCTGCCAAATTGTTCTTACCTGTCTGAGTGCCGGTCAGCTGTCAAATGTTGCTGAGGAGTCCCTTGACCACTGTTTCTCAACCATGGTTCCTCCAGAGGTTGCTAGGAATTCCTTTACCAATAACAAATTTATACTTCTCCAGTCAGTTTGCCTGACATCAATGATCTTTTTGTCTATCTGTAACGGTGAAATTTATTCCACTAGCCAGCAATGTAAAAGTCATTTTTCCCACTGACCCCACGTTAAGTCCTGGAAGTTATTTCAAGGGTCCCCAGATGTTAAAAAGGTTGAGATACACTGCCTTGGACAGTCCCCTGCAGAGATCAACATCCTCCTCCCTACTTATACTAGGAGAGGAAATTTTCTGCAAAATCCCCCATGGCAGGGGTCAGCAACCTTTACTATCAAAAGAGCCATTTTGCCCCCTCTTCCACTAAAGAAAAATATTCTGGAGCCGCAAAACATAACACAGTTTATAAACTTTTAAAAGTTTTAATATTTCTATAATTTTTCCTGTTACAACAAGTGTGCATGTGTAGGCCTACTTTGAAATAAATTAAACACTGAACTATGCCCCTAGAAGCCTCCAGCTTCTAACGTATCATCCTGTTACATTAGAAGCTGGAGGCTTCTAACGTAACAGGGTAGATTTTTTTGATGGGCAGAGTTCTTTATGTTCTGATGATATCCTAACAATTAAATTTTAGGGGGTGTTAGTTACAGGTGTCTCCCACTTGCACTTACATTTTTGGTTTTGTACATCTCTCCATTCCAGAGGAATTGGGGTTCAAAGGAGGGGGATGTCATTGTACACACCCATTTGTACACGCCCCGTGGTGAATTTATTTCACTGGTAGATTTTTTTTCATTAGAACACCAGATAGGGAATCCCCCTCCTCCGCAGTGTCTTGGGAGGAAGGGGATCCCCCATCAGAGATCTCCCCGCGGCAGCCGAAGGGAGCCACAACAAGGAGTCTGAAGAGCCGCATGCGGCTCCGGAGCCGCAGGTTGCAGACCCCTGCCCTATGGCGATACAACACAGCTTAAAATAGGAACCACCAGCTAACCTCTTCAACTAAAAAGAGACCAGGAATTGCTCCAGATTTGCAATATTTATATAGTTAATATTTATAGTTATAGTTATAGTTAATATTTATAGTTAGTTATATAGTTATAGTATGTGTGTTATTATTATTCCTTGATTATATATTTTTATGTCATTTTTAGTACAAAAAAAAATTCAGTGATAAAGAAGACATTGGCTACCATTTCAGTGGCTGCTTTACTTGGTATCACCTGGATTTTTGGCTACTTGATGCTTATAGAGACAAGAGAGTCGACACAGATTATTTTCAGCTTCATATTTTGCATATGCTGTGCAACTCAGGTACTGTGTGTGATCTTACATTGTTTGATAGATTGTCAGATACCATTAAAGCAGAATTAAAATAAAAAAGGGCACTTAGCTTTACTTCCACAGAGCCCTTGATCCCTCCTCACCTGGCTTTCATTCAGTCCCGTGCCCTCCTGGATTCTACCTTTGCCCACCACCAGGCCAGCTTCCTCTGGCTTCTGCCTACATCACCCGATCACGCATATTGGGAGATCTGATAACGTATCCCCCTGTAAATGTAAAAAAAAGTAAAAAAAAGCAGATGGTCAGCTGGAAGCCTTCTGAGATACATGACGCATGTATTCTAGGAGTCTCTAGGCTTCCCATTTAGCCTTTACTGCCGCGGCAATTAAGAGAGAAGGGGAGGGACCTTACCTTTTTTTTTTAAAGAAAGAAGTTGGAAAAAAAAAACACATTTTTTGCTTTATATGAAAGGGCTTGTTACCCTTTTATATAAAGTAAAAATTGTGGTGATAGGTCCCCTTTATGGAGTTTTCTGCTTTTCCTGGTTTCTTGAGAGAGGGGTTAACTCATGTTTCCCGTGTTTTATCTTAACTTGCCTTCAAAGTCTAATATAGCAGCACAATAGCAAAGTACATCTGTGGAAAACAAAAGCAATTTTATTGGTCAAGTAAAGCGGGCAGCAGTAGGATCAGGCTCACACTGTTTTTAATAGGTGATTGTAGGAAGAGATGCCCCCTGTTCCTTTGTGTCTTTGGGGTGAATTGGAAAACAATTCATAGGTAACCTTTTGTATCTCACAGCTGACAAACTCCTTATTTATGGTTATTCACCAAACATCATGTGATTTGGGATTCCCAGGTGGGTTAGTTTTTTAATTCTTTGTAAGGGAAAGAAAATATTAAACTATTATGGTAACACTAACACACACTCTATTGATTAATGTAAAGTGTGTAATGATAGGTCCACTTTGTAAAGAAACAAGTAAAATCGATTAGTTAAATAATAATACCACTGAAACTTTATATGCTCTCTGCTGGACAGGACTACATTGAAATATGACAATCTAATAATGCAAAGTTCAAGATGGTTGGCCAAGACATTCACATGGTTAAACAATCCCAAATAACAATATGATTTTAAGCAATGTGGTGACATGGTATTCTACAGCTATGTCTATAAAATAATAGAAGCCCTGAGCAGGTAGTATATTACCCCACTATGCAATTCTTCATTTTAAAGTTTGATTATAATTTGTCAGAAGTAGGAATTCTTTTTATTATAGGTGTTGCTTTTCACCAGATAGGATCATCTTTTGTTTAAAGCCTTTTAATTATGTATTATGCTAAAATTTCACCTTTATATCTTGCTTTACTTCCAGGGAATTCAAATCTTTATCTTCCACACTCTCCGGTCTCCCTTATTTCTGGAGAAGGTGGCAGCTGGCATTCGCTTGTTTAACTCCTGCAAGATATACATGCATTCAGATAAATACTGGGTGAACAGGATGAAAAAACAAAAAACCAAGCTATATCATGAACACTTTAGAAACTTATCAGAGTCAACTGCTCAATTATTTTCTGAGAACAAACAATTCAAAGAATGAGCGAAAAAATTATATACTGGTGACAAGTTTTTATTTTTTTTTTTTTTGAAAGAGAAAATACAGCACTTTCCAAATGCCATCCAGAAATGGGAAAAATACTTTAATTAGTTCATTAATCATCGGATACAGTGGAAACTTGTAAGCTAGGAGTATTTTATCTTTTAATGTGTCTTTTAATGTGTTAATAAACATATTTTTTTAACCTCTTTTGGGGAACAATTTGGAGAGTACTGCCATATTGGAGAGTACCCCACTATATATTCTGATATACAGGCTGTTGTATATGCTAATAAAATTTTACCCCCCCTTTTTGGACATTTAAAGTTAGACTTTTTTTTAGATTTATTGAAGAGAGTATGCTAAGCACCACACCAAACTTTACTGAATCACAGACTATACTGGTTGCCTGGCACTAAATGTTTTTGACATGGGAACGTGTTTTGTTCATTGGGAACATATGTGTGATTGTTTAGTGTAGTGCAGTCAAGCCTGGAATAATGGAAAGGTCATATAGACTCTAATAGGGTGCCATTATTATAGAGGGTTCCATTTTGTTGCATGACTGCTCTTCCTTTTGTAAATTGGATCAAAGTATTTTACCAGATAAAATACCTTACCAGATAAAAAGTTCATAAAAATATTTATCCAGAAACACCTGTCTTGCTATAGTAGCAATAGAGATGTGGCTAAGCAAGCATGACAAGTCAGCTTTGGTGAAACAGAAAATGGTAAAATCCCTGTTTGTGTGTGTGTGTATATGTGTGTGTGTGTGTGTGTGTGTTTTCGTTGCCTGTCTGTCCTGTTTCAAAATGTTTCGCAAATCTTTACAGAAAATGGTGAAATTCCCTTTAAACCATACCCAGTCACATGGATAGAAAAAGCAATGGGAAGAGGAAGACATTCTCACTCCTGTAAAATGTTGGGTTTCCCATCACTTTCTATCTTGGTGATCATTGACAATGACATTTGGTTTTCAGTGACTATCCTAAAATATAACCTGCTCAAATTGTCCTTTTAGTTTTAGATGAGTACAAAGAAACGCAGGGGGGGAAGGCAAGCATTTTCCAAAAACATTGGTTTATGGATCTACTACTATGGTTCTATTACATAATTCCAATGTTACTGTTTTTCAACTCTTTATTTTTGGATTCTTTAGGAAAGAGAATTAGCTGGAGGAAGGGCAATGCCATTGTCTAGCTTTGTAAAGGTTACATCTGCTATGGATGCCATGTAATTGTTGTTCCAGAAAGATAAAAGGAGTACATGATTTAGCTTCCCAGCACCCACACAAACCTAGTAAAAGGTTTTATTTGGTGTTGACCTTTACGGTTCAGTTTCTGCATAATGATGATTAGATCGATAGAAAATGTATGAGTAAACCTGTATATAGTTTATAACTGAAAAAGGCCAAGCTGAAATCCAATCAACTTACAAATACCATAAAAATACTGAAAAATTTGCTAGTAAGTTGTAGCCACATGTTAGCACCAGATATTTGCAAATAACCCTATGCACACTGATAAACATGAATATGCTAAACATACAATTACAACCAACCGAATGCAAACTGGGACTCCTAGAAACAAATATTGCAATACATGTTTAGGAAGAGCATCACAATGATTTGGCAAGCTTTTACTCTCAGAAAATGCAGTGTATTTACATGACTATAGCATTTTTTAGAGGACATAATAGGGTTGAGCAATTGAACCCAGAGTGTCAGATACCTCGTTCTCCCCTAGAACCTGTGGTTACTCTGGTTGCTATATCACTACTGTGTCTGTTAATGTTAAAGCGGCACGGAGAGGAACCATCCTACTCAGTTGGGTCCCCAATATCCAACACACTCAAGATAAAGAGAAAACAGACGATCCTTTAGATCTAATGGAGCAAAGATTTTACTCAGTTCATGTATATAATAAATCTCATTTTTTTTACATCATGCTGCTGTTATTAAGGTAAGAGTTTTTTTTTTTTAATTCAGAATAGAGGCAGCTATTTAAAAAAAGGCCAGTTAATGAGTATTTGCATTAAAAAGGTATTCAATTCACTTTTTCTTAAAATGCAAGCAGTGTAAGAATCTAAATTGACTATGTAAGGTTGCAATCACCTTTACAGCAGATTTCAGACTTCAGACTAGAAGACAATCAGGTGTCCCTGCACATGTAAAGACAAATAATATGGTGATAAGGAAAGAAAGCTCATTACTGCTGCAATACTGTCCATTCACAGACTAGCTGTCACCAACCTGGCTCTTCTGTCTGGTACCTATGTCAGGAATGGATCTACTTCAGTGAAACAGAAAGGTACAATAGTTCCCCTAGATGTATTTCAGTGTATATATCTGTATTCAGGAATTTAAACTTTGAATTCAATACTGATAAGTTTTTATGTTTTGTAAATTAAGCATTTTAAGTAAAGACATTTTTGTAAGCTAAAATATAAAAGCAGATAAAACAAAACACCTTAGTAATAGTCTTCAGTCCCTCGCCAGTATAAGCAAAACTTCCTATCCTACAGTGTACTAGTATAATTTATATAGTACATTGTATATTTACCAATGGTTTACCAAGAAATTCATCCAGCATTTACCCATTTTGTGACCAAGACTTTCTATTCTCCCTATTTATCACAGTGTCTACCCCCATACCATTGTTAAACAGGATTCACCTGTCAGAAATGGCATCAAATAGAATTTGCCAAACATCTGTTTTTAATGTGCTATTCATTCTATTGATTGTTTAGTCAATGTAAATTGTTCACTGAACAGAGTCATTCTTAGTTTTTGCTTTATTTGTTTAGATTTTTTAGCTTATGGACAGTTTTGAACCTGTGATTTGAATGAAGGTTCAGCACTTCCATGCTTTTTGTATGCGCCATGTGTTTAATTACATGTTCCCTTGAGTACAGGTGGACAGTTTAGGGGTCAGTGGGACCTATAAATCAGCTCACTGAGGAGGGGACCACCACCGATTTGTAGGTGAAACATAAGCCACTCTTTTTGCTGGTATCTCCTGGACCTGAGTCAACACCAAGCTAGGGAGATTTGGAAGTGAGCTGACTTCATCATAGCAGAAGGCTACACACTTTATGTGATTTATCAGCACTAGATGTAGACTGGTGACTTTTTTTTAATGCAGATTCAGGACCATGGAAGATTAAGATGATAACCATAGAAGGAACTTGTGAAAGCAAAGTAAAATAAACTTCATCTTATATAATACCAAACATGTACTCTGAACCATTAAAACCACCTCCTAGGGTTTATATAGTACTGTCCTAGGGCCATTAAATATAAGGATGTTCAGCACAGCCACAAGAGCCTAACTGCATGAGAGTCTGGAGGCTCCTGGATGAGATTCCGGTACAAAACAGCAGGATTTATAGCTGCCTGATCCATGAAGTGTTATGACTGTTTCAATGCCCCAAGCTCAGAGAAGGCGCTGGGTATGACAAATAGCATAAAGGAAAAAACATTTGAAATGTGTTCTTTCCTAAAGACTTTGTCTATATTCTGTATTTCTTGCATAAAACCCATAACCCTCATATGAACCAACTACCTGAACCTTTTTTTTAAGACAATAGAATACAGTGCATTGTGTCATGGTCTGTCTAAGGTTTGTGTTGCTTGCATGTACAATTTAGGTCAGCGTGTAACCTTCATGCTTCTCTGAGTTTATCCCAGCAAGAAAACCAGCCTTGCAGGTACATAGGACATAACAATGTTTGGCAGCCGCTCTTGGTGTAGTAACTCCTACAGTGCAGAATAGAGCAGCGGTTAAGCTTTCAGTAAAAACAGGAGACAATGTAACATTAACTAGACAGGAGATAGTAAAGGGAATTGATTTTATTTCAGCATTTCATGGCAGGTCAGGTGAAAACATTGCATCAGTGTGTTGGACCTTATGTGCTCATCTTGTGTATGAAATCCTAGCCTCTTCCAGCAAGGTTAGAAGGAACCATGAACCTGACAGCTGAAGGACTTATTACTAATAGTTCCTTGATCTCCGTTAGGCTGCATTATACTCTTGGGAGATGGAGTGTTTGTGAATGTTGTCTCACAGGGGGGATAAAAACACACGGGTATAATATGTGGGAATAGAAGGCAGATTTCTCTGATCTTCTTACATATTGACTATCCCAAAGGGACTCATTTTGAGAAACCATTATGAAATTGTGTTAGCTAGCTTTTTCACTTAACATTTTAAACTGTATTTTTATTTTTGTGATGTTGCCCTTTTTATGTATGCTTTTCTGTATTTTTTAAAAACTATATACTGTATGTGCAAATGTTTGGCTATCACACCCCCTACCTGGTCACAGCCTCCCACATTTGAATTCAGGTGTTTCTAGGACTTTGGTAATGCTGCCACATACAAAGACATGTTAGACAATTATGGGCTTACAAACTTGGGATCTTAGTTTGGGGAAGGCCTTTTTCTGTCCCCATAGAACAATGAAGGCCAAATCGCATGATATAGGGGGCATCAGATGTTGATGCTGATGTTATCAAAGGGCCACACATAACATTCAGTAGTGCTACACAAAGCTGTCAGAGACTGTAGACATGAAACTAGACATCGTTAAAGACCACGTAAATGCTATGAGATGACCAGAGATTACAGACATGCTATGGTATGGTTTAGGAGACTGGCGACCCATTATATGAGACCGGTAGAGATCTATTATTCCCTCTTTCACAAATCAGTGTTTCCAAATTTACGCTCTTTCAGACCATTAAAAGAATTATGTCACATCCAATATGTCTCTAAGCTAAATCCATTATATCATCCCAGAGGGAAAAAAATAAATAAATATTGGGCAGCACAGAAAAAGTTAGGTCATATGAAGTGAAGCAAGTTATTTATGCATTGTAAAATAGTTTGAAAAATATTTTCTTTCACTGGCTTGCTAAGGTGCTAGGTCATAGGTGTATGTTAGGCAAGGGCTCTAAGGGCTGCTTAATAAGAACCCTGACAGATCAACAATATCTGGCCCATAGGGAACCAGAAATTTGCAACAGTCTTCTGTACATGCATGGACATTCCAATTCAGTTGAGAGGCTGTTTGACCTAATGATAAATGGGATCTCAGTAGGACAAGGGCCACACAATATGGATGTTCTAGCATTCTGGACAGGTGGGTATAAGAATCCTGGAGCAATCAAGCAAACTTTTACATTCTGCAAATCCTAGTGTTCAGGAAACATGGTTAAAGTGGGTGTAAGTCTAAAGCCGCATACACACGTGCAATTTTTGCCGTTGGAAAGAATCTTTCCAACAATAAGAACCGCACGATGCATGAACAAGTGCTGTACATACAGCACCGTTCTGCTCTATGGAGAGGGGAGGGGGAGAGTGGCGGAGCGGCACCCTGGTGCCCGATCTCCCCCTTCCTTTGCATTAGGATCGCTCGTCGTTCATCGTTCGTGGATCCGCCAGGACGGATCCACGGACGATGAAGGACGTGGGCTGTACACATGCCAGATTCTCACCTGATATCCGTCCGAAGCCGATTATCGGGCGTGAAAATTTTGACGTGTGTACGTAGTTTAAGTCACAAATTAGGTGTGGTTGGCATGGCTAATCAGTAAGGTATCAAATCCTTCCTGTTCTCTATGTTAACCTCCAGCAATAACTTCAGCAACTGTCAGGGTCAGCAATAACCTCCATTCCCACAATGTAGATAGAATAACATTGGAAGTTTACTGTGGTCACCACTGGATGTTACTGGTCTTCTTTTTGATGGTCAGTACACTAGGAACAAGTCTTAACTGATGTCACATATCACTTCATTTTTATGTGCCCCCAGATTGCTTTATTATGGTAGCAATTGGTACTGTGCCATGGACTTCACCTTTCCACCCCTAGATCCCCTCAGTATCCTTGACTAATACAAAAGTTTAGGACATCCAATCAATGCAAGATGCCATGTACTCATGAATGGAAAAGGAGTCATTATGGTAATCTGTATTTACATATAAATGATGCATTTTCTCTGCATAAATAAGAACAGGAATGGAAAAAGACCCTAGGTACAATCTAATTGGGCTAGTGGGCTAAAGACATCTGGGACTGGCAAGTATTTTACAATAATTACAAATTCAGAAAATGTGAATTTTTACTTTTAATAAGCCAACATGGAAAGATTTATCATAAACATTAGCGGTTGTTATTGATAATTAAAAGATGTAGTGTAATAAATATAGTATACATTTTGTAATAATTATATTCCATGCCTAAAATGACATGACATTTCATGATTACAATGAGATTACTAATTCCCAAAATTCCATAAAACATTCTTATGCCATTCCTGATGTACTATTTATAAGAAGCAGGAGATGGCAGTATTGTTTTACCTTATTCTTTTCTTTCTGAGTAGAATAAAATGTTTGTTCTAAATAGGTTTATTAGTGAAGTTTTAACTTTTTAACAACTTTTCAAGTGCAGCCCCCACGGCTTCTTTTCACACATGTATAAGATGTCAGTAGAATATAAAGTAGGAATTATATTAACGTGCAGGAATAGGGAATGGTGCTCTGGTATGTTTTAAAGCAGAAATTCCTAATTTTACTATCTATATCAATAGTATTTTACTATTAAACACTAGTTTATAAAAACTACTTATATTTAGAATGTTTGGTGATGTTTGCTCACTTAAAGTTCCTTTTGACACAGGCTGTCTATCATTTTGGGATTATAATTACTGTGCTGGAGAGAACGACAATTTCCAAAAATAACAAAATGTTGATATTAAATATACTTTTATTCCTAAAGCTAGGTTCAGACCTGCATTGCCAGACACCAGGTCACTCGCTACTGCAACACTGGTTTGTGAAGAAACAAAATCTGCAGATTTCACAGCAGTACTGAATTGCTCACTGCCGTTCCCATTCATTCACTTTTGGTCTGCCGTGGGTCGCTACTTGTAATATCTTCCCGAAGGCAGCTGTTCAATGGTATGAGGAAGCAGTAACTGCGCCACAATCTTATTTCCAGTCTGAACATAGCCTAAGAGCAGCTTTCTTGCTTTGTGCAACCAAATATGTGAATGTCTTGAAATGCGCTCAGCAAATCTGACAGTGGCAACCCAATGTGGGGAGGGCTCAGATGGTTTGCTAAAGGTAATGTACAGTCTGTTCGAAAAAAAACTGATGCTTGATCAATCTATCAAAAGAACATTATTCAGAAATGTCCATTTATTGCCCTGAGCAAAGCAAAGAACACTCCTTATCAACATTAGCCTGTCTGAGCAGAGGGTGGAATTTGTGGCAGTTCAGGGTGGGTAATGGGTGCATGGTGGTCCTGGCAGATGAGAAATTGATATCAGGGAGATGACATTCTTTACCTGGGCGTACACCCAATGACCAATTTATGGCCAACTTATGAGTTGGCCAACTGAGCATAGTTACATAGTTAGTCAGGTTGAAAAAAAACAAAAATACATTAAGATCAACCACTAGGGAAATAAACATACTACAAACCAGCATATCCCCGATAAAACCATCTATACAACCAGTTGTCAAAAAGGAAGACAGAGTGTTTGCATTGTTAGTGCTGACAGTTATGGCTAATGTATGACTCACCTGTAAAAGGACCTTCATTTGGCAAACTCCCTTGTGAAATCTGTCAGAATGTATTCATTATTTTTTCAAATTCCCTCTGAAGAATACGGTTCTTTAACCCTAGATCTTATCACTAGAACCAACATTTTTAAATCTCTTATAACAAAATTGCAAAGTTTTTTGTTATAAAGAGAAATCAAACAGAAGCATTGTTATTCTGGGGACCAGGAAGTCTTAGATGCACATGTGGTTTTGAATGCACAAAATTAATGTCCAACTCCAATAAATAGTTTTTAGGCAACTACAGCAACATTATCCTTTAGGGGCAAAGACTCGAGGTTGCTGTAAAATAATAGGGAGCTGTCTGGAATTGATTACTAATGTAACAAAGGCAAACCCCATTCTTAGACCACCAAAGGATGGTTTGCATTTCTGTATGAGGCCGGAGTGCCATACTTTCTGCCTTTTTGTATTATAGTATTAGAGAAATACAGCATCTTTACTGTCACCAAAAAACCATAAAGCATTAAAAAGCAGGAGCAGATCATTCTGACATACTTCCAAGCTGTTATATTTGCTTTCTGTTCTCGAGATCCACGAGTATATAACGAGATCCACCAGTATATAGCAAAGTAACTGAATGCAACTTCTTGCTGAGCCCAAATCCAGGTCATCCAGCCTGGTGTGAGCAAGTGGATGTCTGGGGACTTTTTTCTTCTGTAAAGTAACATTACCTGAGCTTTGCACTGTTAACCCTCATGTCTTGTCACAGCTAATAGGTTTTAAATTCAAGTGTCTCTGCGCAATAGATGCCTTGACTCTGATTTCAGATCACGCATACAAGAACTGAGTCATGCACCAATTGCTCCCACCTGCTATGCTATTTTATCAAGGAGAGCACAGCAAAAATACTTGGCACTCTTCTGTCCATTTACTGAGACATTATTGGTAAAGGTGTTAGAACTTTTTATGGTCTGTACACAAAGACAGGCAACTGATGAAAATTCTCCCATGCCAAAAATCACAGAGCTGATTGTTTCCACCTATTGATAGAGTGTGACAAATAATTACAGTATAAATGGAGTCCGAACACTGTGTAATATTTTTTTAAGAGTTAACATCAGAAAAATGAAACATTTAATATCTGCAAAACAATACAACCTTTTAGGTTAATTGTTCTAACCACCAGTCCAGTTTGAAAACCAGAACCTCAATGGTTTTGATCTATTGTAACTTTTTTGAATGTTAATTTAATTTTTTGAATGGCTTCACAACTGGTACTTATTGATCTTATATTTTAAGTATAAAAATTCTTTTTTTACAAGTAAGCATTCACTGCAAGCAACTTGCATACTATAGTTGCTAAACTTTCTAAAAGAATATCCCAGCAGTTGCTGTTTACTTTTAGACTCTCCCTTATCTAATTGAAAATTCTCAAAATCTTTTGAATTAAAGGGGAAAGCATTCAAGTCCCTCTATGTGTCCTAAAAAGAAGATCAAACAATAGTTTATTTACTACAAAAGATGATGGGGACATGAATTAATTGCAGTGACTACTGACTGCAAGTGGTAAAGATTTTATAGTTATAATAAATAGTTTTTATTTTAATAATCTTTGTTTTATATTTTCAGCCCTAAACCTAAATGATAAATAAAATATATACCAATAAATCAAATGCATAAATCACATTAGTGTTTTGGTACCATTTCCTCTGAATAGCACCCCAATGCACCTCCCAAATGCCCATGTGTTGCAGTGCTGCACATTACAAGACACTCACAAATATACATTTTCAGCAGAAAATAGTGCATATAGCTTTTTTGTGGATATACATAACAATTTAAATGATAAGGCTGTCCTAATGCAATCATAACTCAAATAGTGCACCAACATTTTTCATTTTCACAATTACAATGTGTTGAAGAATTGAAAGAACAGAAGAGACGTCATATAAAAATATCTATAGGCCATAGATGTGCAGCAGTGCACAGTAGGTGGCAGGTGCAGTAAGGGGCAAGCAGATCTAAGTTGGCATTATCTGTAATATACCCCTCAGTACCTTTCCTCATCTATTGGTAATGTTGTACCAAACATGCATGGATGATGCACCAGTGTCCACCAGATGTGTCCCTCCTCTTTGTGGTGCATTATTTACTATGTTCTCTTGGTTTATTGTTGGCTATATAATACAATTTGCATATTGCATGAAATGAATATGCTATTGCTTTCCTTTGTAGTGCTCCATCTCTAAGGCAGAAACTTGTTTCATGTTTGTACAACAATCATAATACTCATTTTTTAGGGACCAGATGATGCACAAATCTGGTCACCATTCATTTTCTATAGACATCAGTCCAATCCATACTAATGCTCTGACTTCTCATGGATTTGAGTGCTTCATTAACATGCCATGTTTTTTAGCTTCATCCTTGTCATATACAAAACGCTTTCTTGTATTTATCCTCTTGCCATCCGGTCCTTTTTATGCAGTTTTTGTCTATTATTATGTTTATGTGGTGTACTTTTATTTAGCTATGTTCCTTTTTTGCCTGCTTTCAGCCTCTCACTTGTTTTCTGTTATTTTTTACTTTTGTGCAATAGATCATTCACAACAAACGGAATTCCTATTTATTTATGTGTTTGAGCCATCACTTGGTCTAATTTCCCTCAAAAAAGAATTAGTTCTGATGCTTTCTACTAGGCAGTAATAACAGATAACTATGGTGTAATATACCAGATTATTTCATCATTTATTCATGGCTGTATTGACAGAGGAACTTGTCCTATAATGTTCATTGTCTGTAATATGACTCTACTTTACTAAAATTTTACTTATAATGAGGGCATGAGGGGTCAAGTGGAAAAAGCTAGTAACCTAAAATTGCAGCTAGTAGAAAGTGCTATACAAATGCTTTCACACCTAGACGATTGATGCTTGGCTCTTGATAATGGATGGCACTTGGGAACTGGTGAGAAAGCATGAAAAGAATGCAGTATGCCATGTAACACAAGCCGGAAACAAGTAGTGTAAGTGACTGCAATGTTAATTAAAGTTTAAAATAACTCTTTTTTCCCCCCGAAACAATAGGGAGGTTATACAGCCAATATCAGGACTTATATCCAGAGGAGGAAGTGCAGTATCCTGGATATTTGGATATCAGTGTTTAATTATCTTTTCTTTAGAAAAATAATTTTCCCCTATAGAATAAATTTCATCCTTGAAGACTGAGATTACAGGATGATCTAAAGGAAACATCAAAGTATAAAGATTATAAAAATACATTTTTGTATTCCCTTTATTTTGTTTCAATCATTTAAGTACAGGCAAGCTGTTTAGTAAAATTAGCGAGTGATGTCACTTAGTATGATACATTACAATGTGGGATTTATTTTATTTATAAATCTTTAATTTCCTCTTAAGGTAAAAAAAAACTGATGATGAATTTAGGTTGAAGTGAAAATGTTGTTAGTTGAATTACTGAATCTTTGATTAAATGAATTACCTGTATGACACTAATATACCGGTAATATGCTTATAATTAGGCTTCAATGGCTTACCGGATGTTAAATGCTATGATAAGTTCACAATCTCTGCATGCACGTTCTGCAGCTTTTTGACATAATTCTACCACTATAGGTCATTGTCTCTCACCTCCTTAGGAAGAAGAGCTGCAGTGATCCATAAAGATCAGCCATCCTGACACATAGCAGCCTTAAACCCCAGCCTCCATGTCTTTCTAAGCTGGAAGCAGGAGTGTACTTTTTATAGAACCAGATATGGACAGGTCACTCGAAGCTGCAGATTCACACACTTATTCCTTGGCTTTTTTTCGCTTCATTTACAACATTACTTTATTCCAAATTATGTAAAAATAAAACTCAATAATTTGTCACGTTCATAAAAATTACACCCTCCCCTTCCCCTATTAAAAGGCTTGGTTTCTGTGAAAAAAATTAGACCACAATAATCCATTTCCAAACTTTTCCCAACTTTAATTGGGGCCCATAAGAACACCATCCCCACGGTGAAGCATGGTGGTGGCATTATCATGCTTGGGGGTTGAATTTCTTCAGCTGAACTAAGGCTTTAGTTAAGGTCAAGGGAATTATGAACAGTTCCAAATACCAGTCACTTTTGGCCCAAAACTGTAAGCCATCTGCTAGAACACTGAAGATGAAGAGGAATTTCACCTTTTATCATGACCCCAAGCATAAATCCAAATCAACCAAAGAATGCATTTACCAGAAGAAAAATAAAGTTTTGGAATAGCCCAGCCAGAGCCCAGACCTTAAAGCGTACCTAAACTCAGAATTTTCACTTTACATAAAAGAATAGAGAACCCCAGAGAAAAAGGCGCAGCACCACCCCCTAAATCTCGGCCGCCTAGGCGGTTGAAAATGAATGGAGCACAAAGCCTTCCATTATACCTACGTCAGGCATCCCGGGAGGCTCTTGGGCGCTCCTTCTGCGCATGCCTGAACATCTTGGGCATGCGAAGAAGGAGCCTTTTTGCTCAAAGAGAAAAATTTGCTGATCTCACGCATGTGCAGTTAGATCGGCAAATTTTTTTTCATCCTACAACACGTGATCTGGCACCTAGGTCGGGTGACGTAGGTTGAAGAACCCGGAGGAGAAGACGAAGATGGTGGGGCCCCGGAGGGCCGGCTCTGGGATGGATGCCGGGAGGACGGGAGACCCTATGCCGGACACCCCCAGGGTGATCCGACTGCCTTGCAGGATAGAAGGTAAGTGTATTTGAGTTTTGAGTATAGTTACTCTTTAAGAGGATTGTGTAGTAGGACCGTCTGTCAGATATGGAGCACTTTTGCAAGAGTGGGCAAATACTGCCATGTCAAGATTTGCCTTGCTGATAGACTCCAACCCAAGAAGATTGAATGGTGTATATAAATTAAAAGATGCTTTAACAAACTATTAGTAAGGGGTGTGCAACCAGCTTATTGTATGTTTTTTATTTTTTGGATTTTTCCACCTAATGGGTTTGTTTGGTTTTGACTTGCACACGTTATAGGTTACAATTAAGGTGGAAAAAGCTTGGAAATGATTTATTGTAGCATTTTAACAGATTTAACACATTTTATCTGCTGTATACATACTAACTAACTAAAGTTAATAAGAAACTCTGTTGTTCTCTTTAGAAGGAAACATGGAAATAGAGTTATTTCAATCTTTCCATATATATATTTATATTTTTATATATATATATTTATAGCCAAGGATTCCTAGAACTCTGTGGGTTAGCCATTGAAAGAGCAAATTAGAGCTGTGTGCATTGAGTCGCAATTTGCAATTTGTCTGATTGAAACCTCAAATTCAGCCATCTGGTAATGAAGGAGTCACCACTCTGTTGACTCATCAAATTCTGTAATCAATCCTCTTTAAATGCTTTGAAAAAGAGACCACCTGCAGAATGGATAATAGACAACCTATAAGTATAAAACATTTTACAATTACAGTAACAAACACACAAAAGCACTATAGATTTCATTTAACACAGTTTTGTATTTGTTAATATTAATTTTGAAGCCTGTAACAGAAATTGAACTACCTAAAAGATTTGCCTGCATAGATAGGGTATAAATATAGGGTATAAATACCTACCTCTCCTGATGTAGTTGCTGTTCGCAATTCCTCCTCTGTTAATGAAAGATAGCTCTCTGAAGTCTAAGAGGAGGCCAACACTTTTAGTCATCTATATATCCCACCACGTTAAGTTATTAATCCTGCTAAACCCCAACATCATATAGGAAAAAAGTCACATAGAGGGGATTCAGAAGATGTGCACTCCCACAAATGTCTGTTTTCTAGAGGAAAATGTTTTCTTAACCAATCAGCATTTGGTGACTAGTAGATCAGGAAAGTTTGCAGGCTTAAAACTCTTATTTTGCAGGTAAATTGTTTTGCTACATTTTTTGCATGACAAATTATTTGTAAAAAACAAAAAACAAAATTTGTTACCTACCTTTCCTAAACTACCTATACACTCTTGCACTTTACCAACCAGACTAGGAGAAAAAAATGAGTTGCAGATTGGGCTCCATACATTATAGAAAACCCTGCATTATATCTTATTAGTGACCCAACACCAGCTGTAACTAATACCCAAAAGTATACAATTCTACAGTCAAAAATGACAGCGCTGCTATATCTACAATTTAGTCAACATCAACTCTGCGATAATGTGTGCATTCTGATGACTTAAATGCAAAAAATATATGTTATCAGTAAAGTGCTTTAAACATCAAACTACTTCAAAGTCCAAAAAAAGTACAGGTAGTCCCTGAGTAGACATACGGACGACTCCTAGGTACTAACTGCTTCCCTGCTCATTGGTGTGCAAGAAGGAGGCTTGATAAGGGGAGGAGGGGTAGTTTGCATAACTTACAGAAGAAATCTTTTGTTAAACACAGCTGTGACTGAGCTACATCTTGTTACATCTTGTAACTCTTTAATAACCAAGGCAAACTCTGCAGCTGTTACATTTTGCATATCAAAGAACAGTTTGCTCCGGTTTTTTAAGAATGTCCTTTAAGAATGTTTTTTGCTTTGTTTTTAATTAACTCACAGTGGGATTTTATACAGTACATATTGAGACAAACATCTGTGCTAATTGCATTTATTAAAATAATGTACCTGTTCTGACTTCAACATAAGAACAATCCTACAGTCCCTATCTCGTATGTAACCCAGGGACTACCTGTAAATGTGCAACCAAGTCCAAGTGCGAACATTTCTCTTGTGCAAATCCAGCTTCAGTATTTAATATTCGTATTTACTTCCACACATACGGTACATCCTTCATTTTGCTTGACTGTTTGTATAGTCATCGTGTGTATTACCACTTCCCCCACTATGGGGAAACTTCCTAAAAATCAATTATCCTTTATAAACATAAACAGGCCACATATCACTTGTCCACATGGCCTATTCATTTTCTTTATAGTAAAGTCCTTCATCTTCCATTTAAATGCTCTCCCAGATCACAACATAAAGAAAAGACCATGATTACATGGCATAGAACCCATTTTTTTTAAAAAAAACTAAACATTAAACACTTAAAAAAATAAACACGAAATGCATTATTCAATGTCTACCGTTCTTGGTCATTCTATATTCATTAGCCCATTCAATAAGGTTGTGCTTTTTTGTAGTGCACATGCTGTCCAGAAAAAAGAGTAGTGATGACTCTTCGGTTTGCTGGAGCTGCATCATTGGCCAGTCTGAGATTTGTATAACATGGAGCCTAGTGTTTGTGCACTCCTACGGTCTTGTAACAGATTTGTAAATGTACTTTTTTTTTGGTACTTGATGGAACTCAGTCTCAGATATCACTGCCATTTCCCATCCCCATTGATGATCAAAAGCCAAAAATGTGCAGTGCTACACCTAATGTAAAAAATCAGTACGGTCTCCTATAATATGATCACTACAAACACTATGATATAGTGATCACATGCAAGCTGGAGGTTTCATTAAAATAATAAGCCTTTGACCTGCAGTTGGCCCTGCACCTGTTGCAGCAGCCCTGAGTTGGCAGTATGCATCAGTTTATTAATGTAACTTGTTAGAGTCAATAACAGTAATAAAGAAGTACACCTATTAATTTCTGTTTTGGTTTACAGATTTTCATTGGGTTTTGATCTATCTACAGGTATGGTAAATAAATATATATATATATATATATATATATATATATATATATATATATATATATTATAGGCTGTACTTTTTCATATGACTGTATAGTGATCTGAACAGGTAATTTAATTTTCCATACATAATAAGTACAAGTGATGTCTTACTGCAATCATCATAAAGTGCTGACAAGCGTTATCAGAAGGATTCAGCTAAACATCTTGCATTACCTTCTCAAAAAAGCATATCCCTTACAAAATTGAAATTTAGCTCTGCAGAGACAGATTTAATTAGTTTTGTCTTAGCAGTAAATTCATCCATAGGCTTTTGAGGTTTGAGACTGCTTATAAAGAGATCAGCAATGCAAGTGTTGCTTATTATCTTAGCTCCCTTGAAATCTCTGTTAATGATATTAAAAAGATAAAAAATAATGCCACTTTAGTTTCAAAGTAAATTGGTTTATGTGGCTTGTTTGCTTTGAAGCTCAATTTTAATAAGCACTGTCTAAAATATTGTTTGGAACTGACAAAATTGTTTTTCTTTTAGGTTTTATGAGAGATATATACTAAAAGGCTGTGCAAAAATCAGTATTGAGCGCAATAATTAACATTAATCAGCTATTATAAATTACAAAATGGATCTGTATGGTCTTTAAGGGAATGTTGTTAATGTCCCTTAAGAAGTCCTCGGTTTTCTCAGGTTCTTCTGGGCATTTCCCAGTAAAGACAGGAACGAAGGAACACAGTGAGAGATACTGGAAGGCCTGCATAACTGGGGGGGACAGGGAGCAGACAGTAAAAGGTTAATAGGATAGGGTGGGGTTAAGTAGAGGTAGTGATGGGGGAACGGATAAGTTAACTAAGAAAAAATAGGGTTTAAAGTTTTATAAAGAGAGGGAACAATAGGGGTGGTTTATTGTTTTGTGGAACAGAGCAAAAGGAAAGTTTTCCCACGTGCTCGCCCGTATGTTTGGGGACATGGTTTTCTGACGGCGGCGAGATCCTTGAGGGGCGTTGGTCCTTGGTAGTGGTATCAGTGGGTGGGAGATCTATCCTTGGTGTGGATTCTCCTGAATCTGGTAGTGAAAAAGCCGTATTTAGGATGTTTTGGGGTGGGGTTGCGAGTAATCGTGATATCGTTCCCGAGCTGGGGTAAGGTTGAGGCTGGGAGCTTCGATCATGTTTGCGCAGATCCAGATAGTGGGGGGAGGCCCTCGGACTGGTAATCAAATAAAGAGGTTCAGGGTTTGGTTATATTACCGCTTAATTTATGTTCTGGTTTGTTAATGTTATTTAAATTTGTTATAACAGGCCTACGTTCCAATTAAAACTATTGGTGTTGTGTGATAATTCTGTGGGGTTAAACAGGTTGGGTGGAATACCAAGTGTGGTTTCTTTGCACCTGCCACAGTCGAGAGAGCAAGACAATGTGCATAGGGTGGTGCAGTCCTAGAGATCTTGGTAAAAAAATACCCAGATCTTCCTGGATAAAAAGGCCCCTTGGTCTTTCCCCAACTAGTTTATAAATGAGAAGATGCAAGGCACAGGATTGTAACAGCAGCAGCTTTTCCCTGGAATCATTGAAGAGCCTACTCCCTATACTTGAAAAGAAGAATAAGAATCTACAGTTTACTGTCCAGCTTGGCATAGGTTCCATAGAATGGGACCATTACTAAACGTGAAAGTCTGTTCTGTTAATACTGATCACTACTAGCATGCACCAAAATTTCAATATAATGTGAAAAAGGAAGGGAACTGATATTACATGCAGATATGGAGAAAAGCAAGCAGGTTTAGAAGGCCCAGATAAAGAGGGTGAGTGGAGTGATGGTGTGCTGTTCATTGTGACAGAAGAAGCAAAGAGTAGTTCAAGAGTTTAGGAGAGCAATATTGTAAATTGTTGGGTCCAGAAAATAAGAAATCCCAGTTTTATTAAGTAGCTTGCTATATAGAATTCCTGAACAATGGGATATAGAATATTTTAGCCTTGAGAGAAGTTAGTGCCAGATCCCAGCAGTCAATTGGTTAATTCATACCTAATGGATTCACTTGCACATTGTATCAAGGGACCATTTGGGGTTGCACTAAATGTGTTGCTACATGTGATCATTGTGCACAGTTGACTTCTTCCTAAATAATTAAGTTATCTAAATGTAGTTTATGGTCAACAGTCAATGTTTCATGAAGATGCATGAATAATTAAGACCAAACTGTCCAGTGCTGCAGTCATGCAGTCTACTGGCATACACTTGGGAAGAGCTGTACAAAAGGAAACTTACTCCATTGGGCACTCAAATGCAAGTTGCTCCAAGCCTCAAAGATTGGAAAGGGGGAACCTGCCCACACAAACCCACCTGTTTTGCACCTTATCTGAAGCCTTGACCTTGTGTTCCTTCAACTACAATATCATGTACCAACCCCAATGTCTTATTGTGTTCAACTCTTCCAATTTTTTTTATGGCAATGGAATGCCCAACTCAACAGGCCCAGTTGCCTTTCATGAACTACCACTAATATCTCATAGCATTACTGGGAGGGGAACTAAATAGCCAGTGTTAATATCATGGTTAAGCAAAGACTTGAAATCATGATGGAAACAGAAAGCTGGGTTTTTGGAGCATTGCAAATTGCAAAACTGTTCACAATACATTTAACTACAAAATATACAAGATCTTTCCATCCCCATCTATCTCAACAAGAAACACTGGATAAACAAATGCAAGTGGGCTGCACAACTTTAAAATAAAGATAGTTTATTTGAACTTTAAAAGTCATCTGTTACAAACTCACATATACATTTTAATAAACCTGGAAATAAAGTCCCATTCTTTAGAACATAGAAGTTCAAATCCCCTGAGATTCAGCAGTTTTGGGTTCCTGGGAAGAGCCTTTCATTGTCTTCTTAGGCAAAAGAACAGCTTGGATATTGGGCAAGACTCCCCCATCTGCAATGGTGACACCACCAAACAGCTTGGCCAGTTCCTCATCATTCCTGACAGCCAGTTGGATGTGTCTTGGCAAGATGCGGGATTTCTTGTTGTCTCTGGCTGCATTTCCTGACAGCTCCAGGACCTCAGCACACAGGTATTCCAGAACAGCTGCCAAATAGATTCCAGCTCCAGAGCCAATTCTTTCAGCATAGTTTCCCTTCCTCAGGAAGCGGTGGATACGGCCCACTGGGAACTGGAGACCTGCCTTAACGGACCTGGAGGACTTGTTAGCAGCAGCAGGCTTTGGGAGCTTCTTGCCACGACCAGACATTCTGACAAACTGGGAGCATACAAATGAGGACAAATTAGTATAAGTTACTGGGAAAGATCTGTCAAAAATTTTAGAGACTACACATCCTAAGTGACTGCATACACACAACATGCTTTTGAAAAGGCAGCTCTTCCTTAACCAAAAATAATTACCAATCCTACAGGAAGATATTTTGAAAGATAAGCCTAGTATTAGCTGCACATGACAGGCCATGTTAATGTGGAGGAATACATATTGCAATGTAGTGTGGGGTCATTTTTAAATACCTAGAATTTACTAGGTTTCAGCAATAGCAAATCCTAGCCTTTTTTTAAAGGAATTGGGTCCTTAAGGCAAAATTTTAAGTTCATTAAAACTGCCTGACATACAACTAATGCAAATAATTTGGGGTACATTTTTAGACATTAGCTGCTAAATAGGCAAAAAAAAAAAAAAAAGATTTTAAGTCCTTCAGTAGAATAGGGAAGGGGTACAATAGCTCCAAGATCATTTAGAGTAGTAATCCTTCTTTGCACAGCAATTCAAATATCCTACTTGGGACAGCTGCAGACAATTAAGTGACTCTAGACCAATGCATAGAGTGCAAGAGAAAACATAAGTTTCACTCCCCTACATTTAAAATTGATGTTCTAGTGGCATACCAGGAATGCAGCAATGAATACTTGGGGCATGATGTCTAAAATACATTCAGTGCTCAAAGGGCTCAGGGACACAGTCCCATACAGCTCAATGGTACAGCCCCACATCAGGTGCAAGCAATCCCAAAATCGCAACTGCACCAACAATCCATAAGTTCTAAACCAAGGTTCGAACAAAACCAGTCCACAAATACATTTATACAAAAACCTATTGTTTAAGCATGGAGAGTTGAAATTCCACCCCCACAAAGCTATGACAAGTGATGGGGAACCATTCCTATGTTAAAATCATTTACCCCATGTACATATTGCACTAGATAGTAGTTATAGACTGTTTAAAGCAGTTGCCATTTTGGTTTAAACTTGTCCAACAGAGATTTTAGTCAGAGTAGGTCTTCCCATATACTGGGTCAGGAGCACTTTGCAAGACATAACTACAGAGATACTCTTGGTAGGCGCACTACAAGCCATCATAAGCAAAGTATGTAAGCATTCACTTATTACAGTTTGAGTCAATGTTTTAAATTTACCAGTACATCCACTCCACTTTTTGCAGGGAAAGTGGAGCCTTTCTGCAAAGATCAAATATATAATAAACTATATCCCAAATTTCACACATTTTTAGTAGATTTAATGTAGCTCTCAATCCCCACTACAGATTGAAATCCTGGTTGTAGTAGGAAATAACTTCAGACTAGGTATCACAACAGCACCACTACAGTGGAATACTTTGCTTGTATCACACAATTTAAATATGATCTATTACATTGCAATTTCAAAAATTCATTTAGGAAAGAAAACATTCATAAAGCCCTAGGCTGATGCATACACTTGTGATAAATAATACAAAGTATTGGGGGTTACAATACACACCTGACCTGCTGCTTCCAATAACTTCCCAGAACAAAAGCCCACACAAGTCTGCTCTAACTTACCAGCTCACCACTGATTTTTATACCATGCTAATTGAAGCCAATGCAACACATGAGAGATTGGGAGCACGGATCAAGCAAATTAGCAGCAATATTAGACACAAATCAGCTGTTTTTCTTTCAGCAAAGCCAATGAGAAATATTTTGTGTATTTACTAGCCCTGAAATCCCAGGAAGCTCCAAACAAAGCACAATTAAAAAGTGGTCTGGATTAGGTGTTATTTTGTCACAATGCTAATTTAGTGCAGCAAGGGGAAGAAATTGATACATTTCATATAAATCCACTGTTCAAATGCATATTGATTGTTGAAACTGCGTGTAGTCATGTGTGGTTTTCTGTGATTGTTTTCTGTCTAATCAATTTGTTTTTAAAATGGAGTGATGTACACGGGGTCATTTAGGGTCAATAATCAACAAACCTCTCATTTATCAAAGTATAGGCAACACATTTTGTTGAATTGTAACCCCCCGCTTTCTTTTAAAGTAAATCAAACGTTTTGGATAAATACCATTATACCTAGAGGAGTAATACAAAGTACACAAAGTGTTGTGGTGTCATTCATTTAAAGCAATACACCTGTAGTTATAATGCCTTTTGCACAATAGGCAGTGAGCTACTACTTTATTTAAATAAAGATGAACTATTAGTGTCAATTCATACCGTAAGACGGTGAACCCCATTACATGTAACTTCATTCATTGTCACAAGTTGCAATATACAGCCCGTTAAAAGTGAATACACTACAATGTACATGAATGCATGAAAAAAGTGGTGCTGTCTGCATTTTCACATTTCACTCAGAAGACGCTATGTGTTGCACTGAAATAAAGTACATTTGTGTGTTTGGGGGCCTTCACAATGAATGCACCTGTTGCACTCCAAAACATGTAACATGACTGTGTATTTGTTGCATGTTACTGCACTATGATGTGAATGGGCCCTTATAAGAAATCTGTCCAATAATCTGCTGTCCTGCTCTTGTTTTTCAACACAATACATTCCCAAAATTTTAATGAAGGTAACAAATTGGTGCTCATATATAAAAGTTTTGGTGCCCTGCACACCTGTGCGTTCCAATGGCATACATAGAAAAACTGGTTGGTTATATTTTTGCTAAGAACAATGGCTGACTTGAAAATACTTGTGGTCTGATTGTCATGCTAATCAAATGGCTTCTAAATCACTGTCTCCAAACAAATATATAGATTTAATCAGACAACTGAATGTCTTTTTTAGGAGTTCAGCAGTAAATATACCGTGTTGAAGTACAGTCTTCCCTTAAAGTAGATCTAGCTTTGGATATATTTTGTCATGTTAACTGTAACATGCAAGATAAAATGTATGTGTAATGCTTCGATGTATGTAATATATCAAATACCTTCCCTGTACAGTGAGCTGCCTACAGAAGGATGGCGCTATCTTTGTTTAGATATCTACATAATATACTGGTATGCTGGTTCAGACATAATTATGTCAATCCTATTGTCCATGCAGTTCTCAACTTTGTTCACAACTGTCTGACACTTAACAGGCCCTCCAGCAGTTTTTTTTTATTACAAAGTTATAATGTTTCTGATCATTGGACAAGAAGGAATTTAGGAAATGCTTCTCCCTACCTGCAACAAGCTAATATTCAGAAAAGTCACTGTCCAGAGTAAAAGACCTTTTTTAACAAATTTAAAAAATGTTTAATTCCTATACAGAATTGTTCAGAAAGGACAAAGTGACAGTGTCTCGCAATTGTTTAATTCTAAACAGGTATACCCTCCAATGGTGGTGGTCCAAATAGTAGTTCCAAATGGAGTAGATTCTGGCTTGGAGCTCTTTTGATCTTGGATCATTTTATTAAAGCGTACCTAAACTCATGATTTTTACTTTACATAAAAGAGTAGACAACCTTTTTATTTAAAGTAAAAATTTTGTTTGTTAAATACAGATCTTGGGACGATTAAGGACCCGATGGAAGAAACCTCCCGGCGGATAGACTGCTCTGCGGGATTGAAGGTAAGAGTGATTTTTTTGTTTTGGGTTTACTTCTGCTTTAATAAGACTTCCAATACTGCAATACTATACCTGTCATTGACAGTTAAAGTATGCTGACAGATTATTGACAGGTATAGTAGTGCTTAGCCAATCTGGCCGCTAAACTACGACAGCTGCCATTGGGTGGTGGTCAGTTTAATTGGTCTATATTTGTCATGGACAGGTATTGTAGGCCACTGGACAATGACAGATGTCATTATCTGGTAGCCTAACTGGCTAAGCTGTACTTTACCTGTCATTGATGAATATATTACAGCTCATTAGAAATATACAAATCTGGCTTGGAATTTCCAAACCCAGCCAGACTTGTTAACAGATTCAATCTGAGTTGGTATTTTATTTTTCCGAGCACCTTATCTCCCCAATTAATGAAACATTACTGCCTCCCCATTTCTTCTGACCTCTTACTCTGTAGTGCTAATGGAGCATCCATATCAGGGACCATATGACCCCCCTATGTGGAAGTGTCTGAATGTAAATGGGCTATTGCTTATCCCATGGAGGGGGGGGCAGTGTCTTTAGTACCACTCAGGTAGCTTCAACACCAGAACTTATCCAGAATAGACTCCTGCAGCAGAGAGGCAATGAAGGAGCATGCATGGGTGAATATACTATGCTGGGTGTGGGCTGAGTTATTCTGAGCCCCAAATGGGCAAAGTGACAGAACAGCTCTAAAATTCTAATTATCACCACATTTCTCTGTCCGCTTTATAGGTCTTCAAACTATTGTTGCGTATAAGAAATGTTTTCCTTTTACGCTCAAGATGTTTAGTCTTGAGAATGGAGAAAGTTATTTTGTGTATTTTGTAGTTGACACACATCTAAAATTCAGTGACATTTTCCTAATTGCAGATTTTGTTGTATTTCTTCAAGACTGAGCAATTCTGCTGGTGCTGAATGATTTCTCCCTGCGCTCATGCAGAGTCAACATGCTGTGATTCTCCAGCTAAATATTGTGGCGACAACTTTGGGGGATAATTGCAGAGCTTTCACAAAAATGTTTCTTTCCCGTTTTTTAAGGAGAATTTATGTAGATACTCTGCTTTTTAAGGAAATAATGAGATGACATAACCTGGGTAGTTGTTAGGGTTTGGTGTGACGTTTGGAAAAAGAATTAAGTAAAAGACTTTTAAATTCTGTAGTTTCTTTACATCCTTTTAAAATGCAATCACAATAAATGATGATTCATTCAAAGAAGCAGCAATGTGTGTAGTCATTGGCAGTTCCTAAATTTCTTAGCTACGGTCCTGCCTACAATCAAGCTTGGAGACAAGGCCAGCCTCAGGTTGTGATTGTGATTTGAAAATTTAGAAACAACATGAGATGATGCTAGTGCTAGCAACTGGGTGTAAGGAAACCTGCAGCTCCTTATGTTGCCTGCTGGTGGCACTGTGGTTTAGGACACCTTGCGTGTGGTTCCATGGGCAAACAGTAGGGGGGCTTCCTTTAATTATGCTGCACCTCGGGCTCAGTATTAGTAGGTCTATATATTCTGGTGTCACATACCTCCTTCTGCCTCAGCATTTGACCTGAAAGCTTGAACTGGAATGCTTGCTGGTGCTCTGGTCGCTTGCCCTCTGAAATCCTTTTCTAGCCCTATTCCTGCTCCTGACATTCTTGTATATATCCCATTGTTTCTATGGGTTGTACCATGTATGGTATAGTTTGTTTGCTGTGTTGTGCATACAATAAACATGCTTAATGCATCTCAAGGTGTGGCTCTTTAGTGTATGCTGCCAATGCTGGTCTCCCTCCTGTTCCTGTTGGTAGAAATCCAGACACTGGGTTTCTCAAATCCTTCTCATGTTTTCTAGGCTCTCTATATTGTCTTCATTTTAAATCCCAGTGTTTACAGAAGTCAGTAGCTCAAGGTGAAATTTATAAGCTTAAGGTTCTTTCTTCACTTTATAAAAGAAAAAGCTCTTTTTATTGTCTTGTTAAAGCATTTTTGAGCACTGCAAAAAAAAAAAAGAGAAAAAATAGTATATAGGGTTTGGGAAACATTTAATTAATAGGTTTACCAATGATAAAGAAAAAAGAAATACCAGTTGCCAAACAAAAACATTGAAGACAGCATTCTATCTCTTACCTCCGAAATGTAAAATGCTAAAAATAATGGAGGAGGTGTCTACAAAAATGAATTTTTCATAAAATTAGAAACATTACATGTATTGTATTGTAATAGGTGGCTCTGTTTATGCTCTTTACACCTATATGGCCTTTTTTCATCTCTGCAATTGCAGAATCCTAGCACAGAATTACAGAGATTGTTCAGACTTCTGACTCACGCAGCTTCTTGTCTGTCACCGCATCTGCTAACAACTCACAAATGTCAGCTTTATATTGTATTTGCTCGAAAACCTGACACAAAAGCCTTCTTTTCCTGACTGAGAATGTCTCAATTCTAAAAAAATAAAACCGAAAAGGTCAAGAGTTATTAATATTTCTCCCTGTTTTGCTATCTAATCGCAATTCTCAAATAGCAAGCTGTCATCACAAATAGTACAGCCAAGGCCCACAAAGGCAAATTGTCTTCAGATGATTAATGACTCCAAAATGCCACGTAAATTAGTCATTTCAAAGTAATAATTTAGTTCCTTGAGTACATTTATGAATATTCTTATCAAAGGGGTATTAGCAGAGGTGCATTGCTGATAAAATGTTTACAAAACTGCAAATCCATGACTAGGGTACAGCAGAGGAAGTCATGAACTGCACCTTCCACCAATTCAACCCAACTCGCCCTTTCCCAAATAAGAGACTGATCTCCTATTGATCCCTGATCAGTTGTCCCTCTCTTTGATGGCTTCTGTTTACAGCGACGCTGGGAGAGAACGTAACACACGCAGCTCACGCATGTAGTTAGATCACTCTCAAAACTTTATTGTTTGTTTATATACAAGTTGAAAGGCATGATCAGTGCATGATCACATGACTACAGACAACTAGCAGACATGACAAATGTAATTGATATTCATGTCAGGAGAACAGATAAATGGCCAAAGGGAGGAAGGGGGGAGTTTCAAGGCAAAAAGGGGGGAGCGGATGTTAGTTTACTGATAAGAAGAATACAACTAGTTTCAACGTATTTCAATCATTTACAAAACATAACAAAAGCACAAAAATTACTTCAAGACTCAGCAAAATTTCTCAGCTCCTTACATTTCCTAACAAACCTTTGTTGGAATAAATTGTCCAAAGCAGCTCATTTTATTAACCAATAAGTGAACTATATAACAATTTTTATTCAATATACAAAAACATATATACAACTTCAAACAAACATCCCAATAACAGCCTTCTATTCCACCAGCGTTTGTTTTCCTTTTAACAGGTCCATGAAAAATTCCTCCCATTCGATTCCTTTTACAAAAACTTCCTCCGCTGACTAACCAGGGCCCCAGCCGCAAGCACACCGCCTCAGGGACAATTAGCGGATAAGCCCATTTTAACCTAGCCCCTACAACAACCAAGTATCGCTCAGGACCACCAATAACGAAAAGGACCCATACGCTGTTGGGTCCCACCTCCTTGTTTCCTTGCTTCCCAAACCTTAACACCTTCATGGACCTAGGAAAAACCACCCCATTGGCTGCCATGACAAATGCACCTAAAAATTCCAATCCATACCGGGAGGGAGGGTGGGAGTTGCTTGTTCTGGAAAAAACTGCTGCCCCCTCACCCTTGCCCCTCTTTTTATAGCTTGCCAACTACTCCTTCCTTCAGCAGTAAGCACACCAATCCAAAGAATTTCTCTTTCTTACCCTTTTTTGTTTTCCCCCACTTTTCTTTTCTCGCACTTTTCTGTTTTTTTTTATCATTTAATTTAACCATCCCCTGCCTTTCCTGCCTTCCCTCCTCTCCCTGTCATGTGGCCCTCTACCTAAGTCTAGCTCCAGACCAACTTTTCCTGATGCTTATGTGCAGACTAGCAGATGCTTGCAGGTGATTTTCTAAAAGAAAAAAAAAGCCATGCCATTACCATAAGCATCTAAACAGGTCAAATATTTCAGGATTTCATCGGTCTCAGTCTCTCCTATACTTTGATATCCTATTTTTCAATGCTTCCTCCATAAATACAGTTGAGGAGTGAACACGCACATCTAGAGTCAAGGAGTATGTTATTTGCAGGATTATTAGGTTAAAATGAAGAAAAAAGATAATTACTTTAACATTCAGTGTTAAGAAATCGGGCCCAATGTGTTAAGAATATGGTAGCGCAATACAATGGATTCTTTACAGATGTGCTGGGATGCTTTGCTTCAATTCCAATGCAGTACACTGTGACTGGATTTAAAGTGGAACTATGACCAAATATTTTACTAAGGTAGAGTAGAATGGGTGTGAGATTGGTAGATGTAGCCAGAAGAAGGAAGAAGACTGACAAAGATGTCAGCACCCGGCACTTCCTGCATGCCAGGGTGAAGGAGTAAGCCAGGAGGATGCAGGGCCCAATCGAGGACTTCTCCGGTGGGATTGAGGGATCTGGGTAAATTAAAGGTAAGGGGTTTTTTGTTTTTTTCAGTTTAGTTACTCATTAACCTCATTAGTGGTAATGTTGAGTGTGGTCAGGGTGAATTATCCATACCAAAAGGAGTAAAAGTACCCTGAGCCACATTCAGGGTGGAATTGCCAGGGAGTTTAAAAAGCTTACCTGGTAAGCTAGGACATTATCTGCATGGAGTTTGCAGGTTCTCCCCGTGTCTGCGTGGGTTTCCTCCGGGTACTCCGGTTTCCTCCCACATCCCAAAAACATGCAGTTAAGTTAATTGGCTTCTCCCTAACAATTGACCTTAGACTACATTAATCACATATGACTATGGTAGGGACATTAGATTGTGAGCTCCTTTGAGGGACAGTTAGTGACACGACTAAGGACTTTGTACAGCGCTGCGTAATATGATGGCGTTATATAAATACTGTATAATAATAATAATAATAATAATAATAAGCGGTGCCCGCCGCGTCCTCCAGCGATGCCCGGCACCTTCTTCCCCTGGCGATGCCGGCTGGGCATCTGTGTAACCTTGAGATGCCCAGCAACTGCACCCCCGGCATGTGAACGTTGGGGACGTGAGGCCAGGGGAACCAGATGCCGGCTGGGCATCTGCGTGCAAGCATGTGGCTGGGAGGGTGGAACCGTGCAGCGGGACCAGGCGGGAAATTTAAAATACTAAGAATTTTTAAATGTACCGCTTTCACATTTAAAAATACTTACTATTTATACCGCCAGGGAGGTTAAAGCAAAACTATGGCATTTATGTATAATGCTGAATTACTTTAAAAGGAAAGCTTTGGCAGAACATATAGTCAACACACATTTATAGTGCTTCAAATGTGGTGGGCAATAAAGTCTGGCCCTAATGCAGCCATCCCATCTAAGGAATGGAAAGCTAAAAAATTACATTTTTTATTTAGGCTTAGATACACTTAAGGACACAGTAGGAGCTCCGAGAAAAGGGAGCAAGGAGAGGTCTGCTGCCTGAGAAAATGACCTAAATGACTTTAGTGCTTCTTCTTTGAAATTAAAAGAGCAATTGATCCAGAGTGCCTGCAGTTGCAAAGGTCAATGATGACTTGTTCTAAAACCTATTTACTACATGTATATGCTTGAATAGGTAAATACTTAAATGCCCACAGGTTTAATTTGAGCGATTTCAGAATAGAATATGCCAAATCTGTGGCCATTGGCCTGCATTTTTCTGTCGTCTGTGTGTTTGCCATCTGAATTGACAACTATCTGCAGCAGTTGGTTAAACAGTAGGAATAAGATAAGCCAGTTTTATTAGGTCATATTCAGGTTTGGCCCAGCCTACCAGTCTAGGATTTTTAGAAAAATCAAATATATAACACACGATCTAACCCTTTCCCACCCATCCACCACCATGGGCTGGAAGGCTATAAACTAGGAAATATCTTCAGACAAATACATAAAGTGGTTTGGATTCCATCTAAAGTCTTGGATTGTTCAGTTATGTAGCTGAAAAAAATATTCATGAAAATGGTTGAATCCTGTTCATTTATGTAATGGATCTGACTGCATTATTTAGCACTCACCCATTAGTTTCATGTTAGGTATACATTGAATCTACAATGAGTAAATACAAGAAATGGCAGTATCCTAGCTAGCCGTACATGGAAAGTAAGCATAGAAGGTCTCTACAGAAATCACGGCTGAATCATGGTTGAATAAGTCAGTCATAGGTGAATCAGTCATGAAGCAATAAATTGCTGTAAACGCTAACTAAAAAAATATGGGTGCCATTGCTGAGTATGATGTTTTTGGTAGACCTGACTGCTGATCAAACTTCACTTTAACGTCATTAACCCTTATATTTGACCCAGGTAGGTGAGGATATTGAAAACATGCAATTTGCTTATCAGACATGGCAGATTACATATTTTTCACAATATAGGTTTACTTTAAAAGTAATCATGTGGCACATGCAGAATTGACAGTATCATAAATATAATACCATATAAATCCCAGATGTTGTACTTTACATTTGCAATGAAAGTTACAATGGCAGGAAAGCAGTAAATAATCTGCAGCCATTTATTGCTTCATAAATATCCCCCTATGGCTACAACTTAAATAGAAAACAATAAAGAAATCAATAGTTTGCGTGGATGATAAACAATATCAACAGCATAAATGATTTTCCGATGCAAAAGTAATGACATTTGCCCGCAGGAGTTCTATGCTTCAGTAGAGTTTTGCTGCATAGTAAATGAAGTCTGCACATTCATCTTTGCAGGTGACTAGGTATGTGACATAGTGTGTATTCTCTGCTCTGACATCAGTCTAAATATTGGAGATATTTACTCACTGACACTGCCTGTTATTCTGCCTTTACTGCACTTTTATCATTACGGAGCAGACACAGATAATAAATTAGATTGCAGTGCATATACTGAGTGCATATACTGTGATGGCACCTAAAATAATTTCTATTTTCAGTTATATAGAGAAAAGAATATGACAGCATAATCTAGGTTATATATAGTGATCCCTAACACTCTGCTCCACTGTAAAGAAATATTTTTAAAAAATGTGTGTTATATTATTTACACTGCTTCATCCAGTGATATGGTAGAATTGTAAAGATTATTCCTTTGGCTGCTTCTAGAGGCCGAAAAAATTTTTTTGGTAGTAGTTCACTTTAAAAAATACTTTGGTAAGGTTTTCTATTCCCTAACATGTCCCCTTGTTGTAACAGAACCTTTACTATTAGCATACAAAGCCCACAGACTTCTGCTGAAACACTTCAAAGGCAGTGCTATTTTCTTGCAGAAACAATTCTCCAGCCGTTAACATACCCCCACCTTCTGCTCATGATGTTTGCAGTGGGCATACTTGGCCCCCTCCTAATATCTGCTGCCTTACTTGATTTGTGACCACTGACTGCATTGCAGACAGCAGTGTTACAATGCCGATTTTATACAGTGGCTTCAATATTTTGGATTATTACAAATATTATTATTAATAAACAGTATTTATATAGCGCCAACATATTACAGAGCACTGTGCATTAAATAGGGGTTGCAAATGACAGACAGATAAAGACAGTGACACAGGAGGAGAGGACCCTGACGAGAAAAGTTTACAACCTAAGAGGGGGGGAAGCAGCACACAGTAGGAGTAGACATATGAAATGCTGGATGAGTAGTGAGAATTTTATGAGATGAAGATGGGTAGGCGAGTTTGAAGAGTTGGGTTTTGAGGGCTCTTTTAAAGGTGCAGAAAGTAGGAGCAAGCCAAACTGGACAAGCAAGACCATTCCAGAGAGTTGGGGCAGCTCTAGAAAAGTCTTGGAGCAGTGCGTGTGATGAGGTTATGAGTGAGGAAGTCATTAGCAGGTCATCGGAGGAGCGAAGAGAGCGTCTGGGGGAGTATTTTTCTACCAGGTCAAAAAGGTAAGTGGGACAAGAACTGTGGAAGGATTTGAAGGCAAATCATAGGAGCTTTTGATTCCAAGGTGAAATTGAAGCCAATAAAGAGAACTACAAAGAGATGCAGCAGAAGAGGAGCGTTGGGAAGGAAAGATGAGTCTGGCTGCAGCGTTCATAACAGATTGCAGAGGGGAGAGTCGCCTTAGTGGAATACCAGAGAGGAGGAGGCTACAGTAGTCCAGACGAGAGATGATAAGTTGGGATGAGCGAGAATGCCTCTAAAATTCTCGCAAAAATTTCCCTGAACTTTCGGCACACCGATTTTGCGAATTCCATTGAAGTCCAGGGTGCAGGTTCCCACGCTCCCTGGGTTGATAAGTACAGCCCGGGAGGCACGCGAGTGCTTCCAATCGGCTGTGACTGCAGGCGAACTTCAGATGAACTCTTATTAGAGTTTCAGTTCCTTTGGTCACGGGGCTGATAAGTACAGAGTGCGAGTGCTTCCAATCAGCTGTGACTGCAGGCGAACTCCATTGAGAGTTCATCTGAGTTCGGTGAGAACACGACCTTGTGGCAAATCACAAGGCCGATCTCGCCTACATGTTCTGTAAGCGAGAAAGGCCCGATTGGCAGTGGGATCGAAATTGAAAATTTTTCTCTCTGTCATCCTTAATAATAAGAACATGTATAAGGAACTTGGTAGTCTCTGAGGCCTTATACAGGGCTGAGGGAGACAAGTGAGGGGTGGACAATTAGATTTGCATGTCATCAGTACAAGGTGGTCATTAGGGGTAAGTTTTGGATTCACCACTACTATGGGTTATAAGCGAATACTTTGGGTTTGAGATTTGCAATGGTGAATTTATGTGCAGAGTTGTGTAAGAAAATGTTTAATCCATAATCCACTGCCAGGTCTTTTGGCTATGGCCTGCAGGCCCCAAAGAGCCTTCAAGGGGGCTTTTGGTTAAAAGGGGAGTGACACAGAGCAGCCATAGCATGAGTGAATTGAAAGCTGTTGTAGGAAAAGCTACAAACTGCAATAGGGTCAGTTAAGTTTTTTAATAATTATTTATATTGTGAGCTTTTTTTTGATATTTCACTGTATTTTGTGGTTTATTTGATTTGATGTCACATCTAGCTGCTGCAAATCTAACTGGGATGCCCTTACTGGATTTTGCAGATTTTCTGAGGATACAATCAGTTCATCTTCTTCCTTTTCAAGGAAAAAAATCACTGATGTCAATTTTCATTCTAGTGATGTTCTGTTTCCTTTTCCTGTGATAATGGTAAGGCTTCTAGCTCAAATTGTTGTTCAGTGATGATTGTGTCACTTCATAAAGCTTTTGACACATACTGTAGGTGTTTCATTAATAATTTCACTTCTGTTGATTGTTACCTTATTGGTGTCTAGGCACAGAATTCTGTAACCCTTTTGTGACTCACTGTAGCTGACAAATAGGCCTTCCTTAGCACAAGGTACCCATTTTGTGCCCCTTTTATTAGGAACAGATCCAAAGATTTTAAACTTGCTTCCATTTCATTGCTTATATGGTTATATGTTTTCTCTGTTGTTTTTCCAGGTAAATGGTTTTGGAAATAGTAGGCTGTCATATTGCGTCTATCTTGTATGTTGTTGGCAAATCCGCATGCATCTGACGCTTTGTCTCTGCAGCATTTTGTTCTAGATTTATGGTTCTGTAACTTGCAACAATTGTATGCCTTCATTGGCATAGGTTTTTTGACAGAATCATTGCCTACTTCGGGTAATGTTGAAGTTTATCTGGAAATTTTCTGTATATCTGCATTTTCTGTGTATTAGGTAGAGCACATCTTACCTTAAGTAGTTATCAATAAATGTTAGAAAATACTTTTATTTTTCCAAGAGTCTAAGCTATTCACATGAATTGAACTAGGACCAGGGGCTGTCAAGCTCTACTGTTACTACTTTTGGGAAAGGGTTTCCTGGTCATTTTTCCCTTCATGTAAAGTTACACATTTTTGTTTGTCTGCATGGTTTAATTATTATATAATAACTGTTATATTAGTTCAAAGAATTCTGTGTCTGATACAATAGCACCAGGTGTGGATATCTTATTTTCCTAATAACAGAGTTAACAGTATTACTGCCATTCAGCTGATACAGTTCTGTGATTTTTAATTTTGCTACTATATGGTTTCTTTTCATGATAATCCAGCTGTTTTCTTAGAATGCCAATATGTTTCCTTGCTGTGTGAGCTTCATCACTGAAAGGAGGATAATTTAAGAGTGGAAACATTAAACATCTTTTTATTTGATATCTATTTGGTTTCTGATTCTTTAGATATCTTCTGGTGTCTGTTTGGGATAGAAGGCAAAGTAGAAAACCTTGGCCATATGCTTTGCATTGACTCATATATTTCTTTTTGTCTTGCATTGATCAAGCTTTTGGTGTTACTTGTTATCAATGGTCAGTGCTCCAGATGAAAAATGATAAGCAACCCTCTTCGCAATGCAAGTTACCTGTCTTCTTGCACAAAATTATTTAGACTTTTTAAAAATTAAATTAAAAAAAGACACTAAAAGAAATTTTAAGATTAGGGTGATGCTGTTGTATGTATTGTTCTGTACAATTGGCTTTGTATGTACTGTACGTACTGTACTGTAATATCATTAAGAGTTTATGATCAACCCCAAATTTATTATATAAAGCATTTTAGATTTTTAATGTTGCTCTTTAAGCCACGTAAAAAAACCCCACCACTTGTAGGAGACCTTCCAAAAAAATATGTGACAATCCCTCGGGACTAGGTGATACCACCACCTGAAAAATATGTGCTATATGTTTATATAATATAAAATCATGAAGAATTTGACAATGATGTGGAGCCCTAAATCATATTAACAGTATTGAAGGGCAAATAACCTGAGATGTTCCTTCTAGAACTACTAGAGAGTGTTTAAATCCATACTTTTTGTGCAGGATGTGGATGTTAAAGCGCACATATTTTTAACAATCAATTTTTGCTAATACTTTTAAATTTGTATTTATTTAGCACAAACATATTACACAACACTTTGCATAGTCCCCGTGAATAAAGATGCAGATCTCATGCGTGCACAGTTTCCCCCTTACAGCGGCTACGTCATCTGCGAAGGTGCGGGATTGGTTGACGCAGCAAGAAGACCTAGGATGGCAGCGCTCGGTGCTTCCCCCGTGCCAGACCGAAGAAGAATTCCAGGACAGCATGGGAGTAGATTGAGGAAGAATTAGGGTAATAGACTGGGGAATTAGGGTAAGTGGGATTTTTTTTATTTTCCCTTCAGTTCCACTTTAACATGGGTATTTGTCATCACAGTTTAAGGCCCTAATTTCATGTGTTTGGGATGTGGGAGAAAACACAGCAAGGACATATAAACCTCCATATATCCAGATAGTGTCCTGACTGAGATTTGAACCTGTGACCTAGTGCTGCAAAGGCCAGAATGCTAACTATTGACCCAACCATGCTGCCATGGAGGTATATAGAAATGTTGCTTCTTACATTTCTTTATACGTCCATGATACTACATTTATAAAATTGGTTTTCCCTAGTTACACCTACAGTGCAGTTCCCCTAATATTTTATTCTTCAGCCATGTTTTATTTTACATTACCACAAAAAAAAAAAAAAAAAATTTTAAAACTCCAGTTGGTTGTCATGTGAACAAAAAATAAAGATAGATGTGGAAGTGATCCATGGATGAGTTTGACTTTTTGGAAAGAAGAAAAACAAAAGCTCATGCTGTATTTGATTGGAGCGCAGAACAATGTTACAAACAACTGAAAGTAGAGCTTGGGGATCAAGTTCCAACCATCCAGAATGAACACGAGATGTCTCAATAGGAGTTTTTTTTTATTTTCAAGATAAACCAAAGGACTTAAGCTTGTTTATACTCTAAGGGTGCTGAAAACAACAAAGCATAGTTTGGTCAAAGAAAGGGCACCTTGAACGATAATCCTAATAAAAGGCAATTTTTGCAACTTTGTTTTGAAAAATGTTTTTTTTTAAACTTTTTATTTTATATTTCTAATAATTATATCCGTTCATTTCCAGAAAACCCTTGTCGATGTCATTTCTTACTTTTAATTTACTACATGTCACTTGTAAACATATACTAATCATTTTTTCCTATTTGTTTAACGTAGTTTTAATTTGATAATGAAAGAAAGGCTATATTTATTCTTTGCCATATGTTTATATTATTTATGAACAGACCCTATAATGTACACCATGAGCTGGTACAAAACTTAATTATCTTCTGGTAATTTTAATAAATATGGACAAAATAATTACTTTCCCACTGTAATCAATTAAGCGCAACGCTTTCTAATGTGTTCCTTGCTGGGAATAATTATAAATGTTAATGTGTTAATCAGTGTAAAGCAAGCAAGGAGCCCAGACAAAATGTTTACAGGAGACTGCAGCATTTATGAAATTACATTACCAATTATCAAATATTAACGCCAATGCACAATGTGAAAACAGACCATAGAAAAGCAAGGAGAGCAAAACCATTTTTTCCATTATGTGCACCTGTTCCTCATCTGCAATAATGAGGTAATTGCATATTAGAACACTTTACCATAAAACATCAAGTGTTACATCCTGTGATATAAATTTTGGCAATAATACCCAGGATTCTCAGTGTTTATACCACAAATTCCAAATCTCCCCCTGACATATATCTAACTGTTAACAACACTGTTATTAATCCCTCCCCTCAGGCACGTTGTCTTGGCATCCCCTTCGATTCTGCCCTTCATTTACCCCCCATATTCAGAACATTTCCAGGACCTGAAACTATCACCTACAAAACATCTTTAAAATCCACCCCTACCTGTCCCCTGAGACCACCAAACTCCTTGTACACGCTCCTATCATCTCTCGTCTGGACTACTGTAACATCCTTCTCTCTGGTATTCCACTAACCCGACTCTTTCCTCTACAATCTATTATGAATGCTGCAGCCAGACTCATCCATCCTTCCCACCGCTCCTCTTCTGCTTCATCTCTGCAGATCTCTACACTGGCTTCCAATTCAACTTAGAATAAAATTCAAGCTCCTGTGCTTTGCCTTCAAATCCCTCCACAGTTATTGTCCCACTTACATTTCTGACTTGGTAAAAAAGTACTCCCCCAGTCGCTCTCTCCGCTCCTCCAATGACCTACTAATGACTTCCTCACACATAACCTCATCAAACGCACAGATACAAGACTTCTCTAGAGCTGCTCCAACTCTCTGGAATGGTCTTCCTTGTCCTATTCGGCTTGCTCCTACTTTCTGCTCATTTAAAAGTGCTGCGTAATATGGTGACCCTATATAAATCCTGTTTAATAATAACAATAATAATAATAATAATTTGCCATTTAGTGATGGGCTATTGGCCTGTAAACATTAATTATCGTGGTTGATGATTCCATTATAAGCTCCCCGCAAAAACCCCCCCCCCCCCACACACACACATGTGAGAAGAGGCCTTTAAGCCTTAGTTTTGTGAAACGGTGCTTTGCAGGGAGGTATAGTTGCAAGATACCCCTACCCCCCAATGTTAAAAGGCATGTAGCCTGGTATGGTATATAAAGAGGGTGCTGTCCATTCACTTCCTGGCAACTCAGGTTCATGCCTGGATATGAAGGTTTGGTCATCAACCCTACAACATTTTTTGATTTCCATTACAGATTAATGTAATTTAAAGCGTTTGTGTATTTTAATGTTCAAAAGTATCCTCTTGTACTTTATTATCCAATAGTTTTTCTTCCCTGAGTCAGTTGGTAAAACTTTAAAAATGTAAAGTTGAGTTACTAAATGACATGGAAAACACTTTTTGTAGCTCTATGCACTGGGAATATCAAAAAGTCACAATTCTACCTTTCTCCTTGTTTACTTGGTACATTTTCCCACAGATGCCATGAGCTCCCAGTTTTGGTGTCAGTACCATGCTCCTAGGCTTTGCAACTATCCATAATATGGTGATGAATTCAATAATCTATATTTATATTGAATTGAATCTGAGCATCTTTTACCTATGTTCCTTATGCATCAGATAAATTTGGATTTTACCTATAGCTCAAATGATTTTACAATAACCTATGATCCAGCAGTAACACATACAACTCTATTAATAAAACAGTGTATCTGGTGGAGAATCTTCCAGCTCTATGTGTTTCAATGGCAGTAATTGATTCTTCACCAGGCAATGCTTCAGTGAATGAAAGTATTAGGAGATGCTCATTGGGTCAGCGATTCTATGCTGTGCCCCACTGTAGTATCCCACACTACCCATTTTGTCCAGCGATGACACTTGCAGCAGCAGCAAGGAGAATAAGGAAATTGGAGCATCCCCTGCATTCCTTTAGCCGTGCAGCCTGATATATGTGCTCTCTGCATCCCCAGCACATTCAGAGGCTGTGCGCGGCTTGCTAAAGGTGAACAGTGCGGTGTTAGATTGGGGGACTGGTGTCTGGTTAGTACTGTTGCTGGACCAAGGCCTTGCATTCAGATTCCCTGCTTTAGAAATAGAAGTAGATGCCATATATCATTGCTTTTTTTTAGGCAATAATATCTTTTTATTTTTTTGTTCTATGCAATCCACAGACAGAAAGACATAGCCCCTTACCCAAAAAATATATTAAAATACACTTTGGGTTCTATTTATAAAACAAAGAATCTGACATTTACAATTCTCACAAGGGAACGTTTGGAAATGTCTGATTCCCTGTCTCATAAATAGAGCCCTTTAGGATTTTGGATCAAACCATGAACAATTAAAATGACAGACAGAGAATAAGAGTGGCAGTGAAAAAGAAAGATTTTTGTGTTCAATTTACACCTTCGGAACTTGAAAATACTTTATGGTTTAGGGTACCATAAAGGTATTGGATGTGCAGTCCTAGAGGACTGAATCTGTATCTTGTGGTTTTCTTATATAGTTTTAAAATTATACACTAAAAAATAAACAGTAATAATAAATATTTATACAAAAGGGAATATTATGTATCAGACAAATTTTAGCTATAGGTAAAATGATTTTACAAAATTCTATGATCCAGCAGTAACACATACAAGTCTAATTATAAAGCATTGAATCTGGTGGAGAATCTTCCAGCTCCATGTGTTTTAATGGCAGTAATTGATTCTCCACCAGGTAATGCTTCAGTGAATGTCAAGTGTTAGAGATAGGCTGTCTGGGTCTGTGTCTTGTGGTTTTCTCATGTAGATTTTTAATTATATACTAAATTTATAGAAAGCAGTTAAAAAAAATAAATATTAATAGTAAATATTTCTACAAAAGGGAATATTATGAGAAATGTTGGTGCTACCATTCCAGCTTATTAACCCTGAAAGTAGGCATATAAAAGTCAGGTAAATAGCATTTTCAATTGAAGATACTAGCAACAGCAGTAGGAATATTTAAATTCTGCAGTAGAATCACGCAATAACAACATAGAAACCAGATTGTTGTTAAAAGTGACATATTCACCCTCCAGCTACATTTTCTCTACTCCATACATGCTTCCTATCCCGCTAAGCATTAATACGTATTTTGTGATATTTATAAACAGAAAACAAATAACTGATGACAAAAATCAGCGTAGAAAACAGCTATTTTTAAATCATGTGTATTGTATCTAATATTTCCTGAAAGATTTGCTTTTTTTCCAAATGAAATGGCAAGCTGCTACATTTATGTATGTATGGTGCCTGGGTGAACAGAATTAACATTTGTTAATTGGGGCATAAAAGGACTCGTAATCTGTAGTCCAAAATGGCCATTCTAAAAATGACAAACATATCTTAATTAGCGGGAAAAGACGTATTAATACTCAGATCATGTGCCCGCCTAATGTTTTTATGGGCTGGATAAAAATAGAAAATGCTGTAAGTGCTACTTCCTAATGTGCGAATGTTAAAATCATTAATAAGAAACATGGTGTGATTATCTAACATTCTCTGAATGACACTGGGGTGATTTTAAAGTAATAAAAACTATTTTTGTATAGCTTTAAAAATAACCTACATGTCAGAATGTAAATTTGTAAATGTGGTGCAGAATAAATTGTAACAATTTCATTCCAGCTCTCAGCACCAACACTGATAGGAAACAGAAAAACATTTTAAAGTCTGTTTAGAATCATAGGCATAACTCACACCTTACAGATAAATATACCTAGTCTATAAACCACCAAATATAACACTATGCTGTAAAAGCTGGAAAGGCAAGGGGACAGCTGTATTTTCTCAAACAACAGTAATGTCCAGCAAAACAATGACTTACAGTGGAATTACCGGAATTACCGGAATTACGTCTATTATAACATACAACAAAAATCAAATTTCAACTCTTTATTTTCCATGCATTTATCCTACCTGTCTTTGTTCCAAAGTAATCATATCTGTGTAAAAATCACAATTTCTCCTATTTCACAGTACATTAGTGCTGATAGCAACTATTAGGCATAATTAGGGTATATCCAGTTAGGAGAGAAATCTGTATAAGTGAGAAAAAAAGATGCTAACTGTCTGATCATCTGTCAGATAGTCTGGCTAGTTGGTTTACTAGCAATTTAGAAGCTTATCTCCTGCTCTCTATATGTCAAAGAATCATAGCAAGGTGTTGAGTGTGGCCCACTTCCGGATAAAGTACAAAATAAAGCAAAGACAGTTTAAACATTTCATGTACTATTTCAAAATAATTTCGGTGAAAAAAAAATATAATGATTAAATAATTTTTTTTTTTACTTCATTACTCTTTAACAACAACCAAACAGCAGCAGCCAGAAATTAGTTTTAAGCACCCAAAAAGGCTCTCTATCTGTATTCTCCAAGGTATCATTAAGGTAACTATGCCGTACAATGTCATTACTACATTCACTGTATGGCCAAAAGGGGCAAGCCATCCATGTAATAGGTGTTTTCAGTAAGAAGTATTGTTGATGCTAAAGCATAAAGAGATTATTTACATTATTGTGCACTGACAATCCAGTTGGTAACAGTTTGGAGGAGGTACTTTTTTTCCCCATCACAATGACTATGACCCTGTGCTCAAAACAAGCTCCATAAAGACATGGTTTGATGAGTTAGGTGTGGATAAACTTTAGTGGCCTGCGCCTAGCCCTGGCCTTAACCCTACGAGGATTATTAGTAATGCTGTCTGTAAATAAGTCTTCTTATTCATCATCCAGTTGATCAGTCCAATCTCAAAAATGCCTTTTTGGCTGAAAGAGCATACATTAACAGGCACATTCCTAAATCTTGTGGATTTGTGTGATGGGAGGCAAACTCTATTTTGTAAGGTCTGCAAGTTCCTTTTGTAGATATTTCTCTTCAGTTCAGAACTCTAGTCAACCAACTAAATAATGAACATTTTCTACTTATGTGGAAACTGTTTTACCAAACTGCCAAAAGATTTGTAATTCTGTTCAACCAGTTCTGAAATCCAGACTTTGTAGCCAGATCTTTGACCACTGCACTGCAGCAAATGGCTCCTGGCCCTTGGAGTCCATTATCCCAATCTAAATCCTGCTGTTTAGAGGCTGATGTCAAGGCCTATTTCCTCTAAAATTAATACCAAATATGTTTAGCACATTATATGTTTCTCTGTACACATGTGGTGCTTTCAGTTGTTAGGATAGAACCCATCACAGCCCAATATAGGGTAGGTTGAACATTCTAGAAGGTAAAAAAATAACTGTCCATCTTTGGTGTTGTAGTATAGCATTCCCAATTATATCTTTAAGAGACAGAGGTACCAAACAGCACTTTAGATTACTCTCGCCTTGACTATAGTAACACACATGTATATTTATCAAAAATTAAAAGCTAGGAGCGCGCATGCACAGGTGATGAAATAGGATGCCTCTATGATCGTCTCCGTGCCCCTCCAGTGTTACTGAAATAATCCAGCAGCGCTATAGCTCCATGGCACCCCACATACTTCTTAACAGCAGGGGACCTCCTTTAGGAGGCCCTAGAGGTCCTGGGAGCAGAGGCCCCCATATAAAACAAGATGGTGGCTACTGAGGCCTCTGTTCCTCCTGCACGCAAGCCAGCAGTGTGCTCTGCGGAGTTAGGATCCAAAGCATCTTGCTCCCCTGCAGCTGTGGTGCTCTCAGATGAAAACAGGGAAGGAGGTAAGAATACCCACTTCTCCACAGAAAATAGACAAACAGCCACAAAGATCAGACCGGGGACATTCTCCTCCCTCCTCACAAGACACAGATTCCCTGATAAGGGTCCTTAGCCTTCCTCCAACTCTGGATCAGGACCCATGCAGACCTGAGAGTCCTGCTAGTATAATAACAACGTTAGATATCAGTGGGCCTTCCCCTTCAGGCTATGTTTCAATTACCAAAATAAGTTTAATTAATTTTCAATATTTATTGAAGGAGAAAATCTACTGAAAAATGTAAAGTTAAGCATACCTAACATAAAAAAATTACCATTATTTACCATTATCATAGGATTATTATTTTACCTGATTTTAACTGATAGACTACACGCTGAACTTCACAAATGCATATCTGCCTCTGTACCCTTTACTAAAGCAACCCACCTTCTGCCTCCATCCTGATGGACACTTACCACTATCTCATAGCCTGAGCCTGCTACATATTATTTTGTATATGTGTTGGCGACACTTGGAAAACCATTTTATAGTAATCTGTTGGAATAAACCAACCATTTGTTGCACTTATATGACCAATATGGCACAATTATACCAAAATCTCTTGATGTTTGCCAAAATTTCAGAGGCAATTAATCCTAATTCCTCTGATCCTTAAAAATCAACACATGGTAACTTGGTTTACTATGAATATTGTTGTAGAACTGCACCACATCTTAGGATATCTGAATATTTGGAAGCTATGCAAAAAACATTTTGAATTTGTAGTGATGAAACCTCCAGAAACTGTATACTGTTTTCATGAATATCTATAGAAAACTTACACACATAAACAGCATATATATACATATATGTATGAGACAAGTGTGCGATGCCATGGAAAATTAGCAGCCACTGACCTAGATAATAAATAACCGCCATGTAAGCTGGGGGAGAGAGAAGACAGCTGTCACTTTGCAGTTCTATGCACTTACGTTATGTGCAATGCTCATACATGTTTTCCACCTGTCGCTAAGTTCCTCACTTCAAAGCAACCTAAAACTATATTTTTCTTCCTTGTCTATGATTTCCCATATCTGCTTTAAAGCTAAACTCCCAGGTACAGAAAAAAAAGAAACATTAAAACAGCTATAGATTTCGTAACATATCATTACATTTCTTTAATGTGAGCAGTCTATGTGCATAAGTTTGACTTGATCTCAGCTTCTGGAATCTCTTGTATAGCACAGCCTAGACTCAGGGAGAGAGAAGCAACAAAAGGGGCAAATAACACGCAATGGAAGAAGAAACTGGAGTGATAGAAATAGGAGCTCCAGTCCAGTCAAAGGGCCTGATTTATTAAAGCTCTCCAAGGCTCGAGAGGATACACTTTCATCACTAAAGCAAGGTGATCCAGCACACCTGGAATTCAAAACACCAGGATTCAAAACATTTGCTAGCAAGTAGCAGATGTTGAAGAAATCCATTCCAGGTTTGCTGGATCACCCAGGTTCACTGATGAAAGTGTATCCTCTCGAGCCTTGGAGAGCTTTGATAAATCAGGACCAAAGGCTGAAAGAGGCATATGTGAAACAAATTGAATATGACTCTCAACACTGTTCATATCTGAAGTTGGCATTTACATTTTAGACTTTCCTATATACTGTATGGAGTAGTGTTGGAGGTATTCTGTCTTAAAACTCCAGAAAGCTTTGGGTAAATACAATAACATAGTGAAAAAAATTAATGATTTGGGGTTATAATTATCACATATAAATTAAACATAATATACTTTACCATATTAGTTACGTGTTACTTTTATCAACATAGTGTGCCTATTTTTTATTATACTAGAAGGGGTAGGTTACCCATTCAGACACAAATGTATTCAATCTTCATACTGCCTATGCCTGATGAAAGGGAATTCAATTCCCGTTAGCTATTTCACCTAAATCTAGGTATTTCACATACTCTAGCCATTGTTAGCCTGAAAGTGCAGCTTTTATTGTCAATAAATCCTAGGCGTAGCAAACACAGCAGTGACATGAATGAATCAGGCTGATTGATGTTGTAGAAAATTACTTCACCCCATCAATGTGTCAATATTGGCAGCTTGATTTATTCTTCAGTTTCCTGTTCATTGTCCTGGATATGTTGTAAGCATTTCAGTTTCTCTATAGTACACAGAAGTGTGCTTTGCCGAATGTGGATGCTCGGAGTCTGCCTTGTCTACCCAGCTGGATTGGGTATGAAATGCAGCCCTGGTTACTATATGTAATACAGTGCACTGTAGTAAGACAACTTCAGTTTTGCACATATGATGCGCCAATAAATATTGTTTAGTACTATTATTACACAGCTTACTTTTCCAAAACCAATAATGGTATGTTCTCTAGACTTTTTGGGTATGTTCATTTAAGACATCACATTTTTCATAAAATAATTTCATTGGAGATACATTTAAAAAACAAAAATAGTTTGAACAAATTTATTTGATTGTTGGTACAATATAATGTTTCATAGTTACCAAAAAAATTTGTACTTGACATGTTTCACAATAATAGCTTCATTAGAAGGACTGTTTATAGGTGATTCCATCACTCAGGTAAGGTCATCACACGTTTCATAGAAAGTTCTTAGGTCATCAAAGGAAATACTTACATTTTCACAGAAAGTACACAGGAAGAATTTTCAACAGAAAAAGCACTGGCGATCATCATTGATGTAGGAGATCCCCATTCTTACTTATTCGCCATAAACCTTTACATCCTTTTCTGTGCCTTCCTTCTCTTGCTGGACTTTACCTTTCACTCCTAGTGCCTTCACCCATGTTTTTTACAGCAGAGCTAAATTCTTGTGGGTGAGCTTTTGCATGAAACTACCATCATCGTGCAGTGATGGAAGGTTCAGGAAGCTGTCCTTGTTGCATTCCCTGACTCCATCATCTTCATTACCATTTCTTTAATGGACCTACAGGTTCATAGTAAACATCTACAGCCTTTGGACAGCAACTGATGATGTACACTGAGGAGTTACATTTTCTCCATCTGGTTCTGCTACTAAACACATTATGCCTTTTAATGTTAATTATTTAATTATTATTATTATTATTAATAATAGTAATAATAATAATAATGTTAATAATAATATTAGTAATAATAATAATGATAACAATAATAATCTCTTTTAATATTCTCCTTAAAGTTAGTTCAAGTGGATTGCTCACATTACAATCTCTTCCTCCCTTGATTTTTCTTTTACCTAAAAGAAATTACCTATTACCTCTGCACAGGAACTTCAGAACTGCCCTCAATCTTCTCTTTAGCCCCACATTACCAGCCCTTTTGGGGCACAGCAACGCTGTCATTCTGATAATGATCCCAGGCTGTTTTTTAAATGCACCCCTAGGAGACGCTTCATCACATAGATTGGGCTCCCAGTATCTAGGCTTAAGCTTCACTCAACGTCCTTTAAGAATGTTCTTTAAACAATGTTCACTAAGACACAGTACTGGAAATGTTATTGGATCATGTAGAAAACTTTGGGAAAAAAATTAAGTAGTTGTTTTTTTTCTGTTTAAAGTATTTTTTCCTATTATTCCTTTGGGGTACTCCTTGTTGCTCCTTAAGCATCAAACCATCCACCTCCTTCTTCCTTCAAAAGAAGGACCCAGCTCTCTCATGCTGCTGCCCAGTTAAAGTTAGGAGATTTTATCTTGATTCCTGTCTGTTAAAACATTTATTACTATTACAATAATTGTGGGAAAATCTCTTTAACAGGACTTACAAATGGAAACCAAACAGGGACTCCCACCCTTCCTCACTTTATCCAAGAATATGTTTTGGCTGGACAAAAACAAATAAAACAAAAACTGTATAGGTAAATAAAAACTGTATAATTACATTAAAAAAAAAAAGCTTTAATCCTTCACATCCCAAATCCAAGCACTTCCAATGGCAGATGTCTCTGTGTTAACGTAAATTCTGGATTACAATCACAGAGCAATACATGAGAGCAGCAGCTGCAGAAGACGGGAAGCACGGCACATTTCAGAGACTTTAGGATGACAAATATGAAGCCATCTGTCAAATTTCTCTTGAAAGGTCTGCAAGCCTCCATCATCTAGGCTGAAAACTCATCCAACTGATGTGTGTCAGTTTGTAGATGCTGGTTCAGTTGATATTGGTGGAGCCTAGCTTCCGGATAATAAAACAGACAAAATAGGAGTGGGAAATGTGAATCTTAGGCCACTGGTTACACATCTGTATTTGTTTTGAAGGGCTCTTGTTATTTGCCTATAGCTTGGAGCATTACTTGCAATGTATCTGTTTTCTTAACTTTATTTGATGACATTTTAGCCATACATATCAAGAAAATATAAACACATCTTGCCGCATAATGTGTCAATGTTTTAAAACAATTTCGGGTGAGGTTGTCTTGCTGAAGGAAAGTAATAAAACCAGTTACTTATAACTAGATGCTTAGGTGGATGTTCCCAAAATTTTGGTTGTTCATATTGAAATTTTTTGTTCCATAATAACTTTGTGGGTTGAACCCTCTAGGCTTTTTTCTCTACCTTCAAAATATGTGAATTTTGCAGTCCATAGGGCTAATTTACTAAAGAAATTTAGGCTGCTAACTTATCAGGGTGAATTATAATTATGCAAAGGATCATTAAGGATGTTATGTGAACACGCTATATTCCTTTAGTAAAAAAACTAGCTTTTTCCCAGCTAGTCAGTGCTATAAAAACGTATTGAAGCAGCAAGGGATGGCAAGTAATACTTCACCTAGCTTAGTGAACGCAGTGGTCTATGTAGTGGAACTCACTTTATAAAGATTACCAACTCTAAAAAAAACAAAAGTTTTCCTGGCACATGATTGGATGGCTGGAGTAAGCAGATCATTGCTCATTCACTGAGCTAAGTGATGTATCCCTTGCCATGGAATAATTCACTTTGCTAAGCAAAGAGCTTGTGTTACCTTAGTAAATCAATCTCATGTTCTCAATGTTACTTATCACTTCTACAAGCCATAATACTTCCCATTGGGGGGCTACTGTGTCATCTTCATTCTCATCCTCACAGATGTGTGCCCCAATGCTAGTAAGGTGTGTTAAAGTTAAAAAATATCAGTGCTTTAAATTCACAACCCCCACAGCAAAAAATACATCACTCTGCTTTCCTAATGAGGGCATAGGAAACTGCGTTGTATGGTATTGCCCATTGCTTAATTACTAGATTACAGTGTTGTACCTTCTTTCTCACAGTATTGCTTATTGCTATTGCTCACCCAATGTTGTCACATGGATTGAAGCAACTGAATTTCCATACTCAGAAGTATTGGACATCTGAACAGAATAACAGAGAAATAATCAAACAGTGAATATTGTTAAGGGGTATTAAACCACAAATGTTGCATTGCCCCGCTTAGGTCACAGTTTTGCTTTAAAATATGATAAACTATGAAAAAATATCCCACTTTAATCTCACCAAATAAGTAAATCTGCAATATTCTAAAACATAGTGTGGGTCTGGATTATATTAGTGTTTTCTCCTGTGCTAAACCTTGCACCTGGAAGACAAAAACAATAATGCTCAACTACATAAAAGAGCATGTTTTTATGGAATACATTTCACATGTAATTGCAATATATATTATTTAAGATGTAATCAGTATTTATATATAAACAGTGCTCCTAAAATTCTTGTAAAGGCCTATACAATGACTAGTTTTTACTGATGGGCATTGTTGCTAAATTCCAGTTTTTTATTAGAAATAATTAGAAATAAACTTTTACTTTATAGTCCAATCCTTCTCTTAGGTCTCTATAAAACAATGAGTCTAACATGCCCTGGTGGGAATAAATTACTACTATTGAAATACATAAATTTGGAAGGTTTCCACGAGGGAATGTCGGATCCCTGGTTTTATAAATAGAGCCCTTAAATTTCCATATCATGCTTTAGCCTTCTGGTACTATAATAGAACTATATGGTTGAAGTTTAAGTCATGTGCTGAAGCTACAATGCCCTTATGACTGACCTTCAGGCAGATATAAACTACACCGGTCAAGGAACCAATCAGTTCTGGCAAGATACATGTTACTAAGTCCTGGGCTTAGATAAAGTGGATCAACTGATTTTGGGGAAATCTCTGGATTTAAAATAAATATCGCAGCAAATTATTGTTTTGTTATTTTATCTTTTTTATTGTTTATTTATTTTTCTCCCTAATTTTCTGTTTTGAGTTTTGCCTTAAGCATTGGCTACTTCCCCTGAAACCGTATCACCTCTTCTTCCAAGATTTTGTAGCTGGTGCAAAAATCTAGACTGTTATTTAAGGGCAGCAAAAGGTCCCAGAGAAACAAGGATCACCTTTGAAAGGTTGGAGTAAGCAAGTTGTTATTTCATGAAAAGGCTAAACAAGGGCATAAATAGTTTATTGAATCCCTGTACACTACCACATATCCCTATGCGGTACTGTCCCTGGACAAAAAAATAGGAACAACGGATTACATACTTGTCAGTCTGTAAGAGTTGTCAGATGTGAAAGGACTATTGATTGCCAGAAAAGTAAAAATAATATTAAATAAAAGGAAAGGTAAATAAAGCCTGGGTGATGCTTCAGGTGTTGCTTGGAATACAGTCCCAACAAAGTTACCCTAATAAAGCAATATGCAAACAGAAATAAACCCGATCTGCTAATCCAATATCACCAGAACTTATTTTGCATAGTGAAATTTGAATACCTTTTTGTACCTTTATCTCTTTATTGGATAAACCTTTTTACAATCAAAGGTTAAAGTTGGTGTTGAACTTTGAAAGAACACCAATGTAAGACTATTTGAACATATCATAAGCTGTTAGGATAATATAACACACACAAGTGAAGCAGCAAGATTACTTTTTTTTTTTACTAATAAAAACAAGAAAAACATGTTCCTCTGTACACTATAATAATAAAAAAGTGTAATAGCTTTTCAAGCGTAGCTGTGACTCCAAGCATACATGCATAATACATATAATTTTTATTACAGGCTAGTTAAGGTCTCATGAATAATAAATGAACTGATTTGCACTAGCAATTAAAATGTATCTAGGGGCCCAGCCATAAAGATGGGAATTAGAATAAAAACAACGTTTTTTTCCACATTAGAATATTTCCAGCAGATATGTTTATAGTGGTATCATACACGCAACATCAGTATGTGTTTAACATCATCCTTTTAAATAGCTATCAACAATGTTTATTAACCATGTGTTAGTAAACTGATGTGCAAAATAGTCTAAAGATGGGCTCCAGACAAATAGCTATACATTGAAATACATACCTGAAAGCTGATTTACCTGTATTTTATTTCTCTCCAACCAAGCCTGAGGTTTATACATGCATATCGATTTACATGCTTTGGCTATATTAGGATATTTTTGAATACAGTGATACCCCAACTAACAAAGATAATTTGTTCTAGAATCACCATTGTTAGTCGAAATGTTTGTTAGCCGAAAAGTGATTTCCCATAGGTTTCTATGGAAAATCATTTAATTTGTTCTGGATGCTGCCCACAGTTTAAGGATAATTTTTATAAAAAATAGTAAAAAGCACAATATCATAAACTCACCAACAGCTGATGAACAGCTTTCCAATTGAAACAGTCTCAACATATTATTAGACAGCATGATGTCAGTTACTGTATAAAAAGAGTCCAGCCTAGTGTGCTCCCGCCCACCCTTGAAATGGCCTAGTGGCCATAAAAGTTTGCCGAGCCCTGCCCTATAACAAGAATGATAATCTTTTTACTTATTATTGTATTATTTTAAAATTCACAACTATAAAATGGTAAAAATGATCACTAAAGTTGTAATAACACATTAAAGTTCAACTTCAGGCTATATGTCCCCCTCCTCCCCAGTAACTTCCCCTCCACCTAGAAGGCCTACACATGTCATGCTGTATATGCATTTTTCCTAGCTTACTTTTTCCGAAACCTCAGGACAATCATGCGATTTGACATAATAATATCAGTGCTGCTCTCTGTTCCATTACACATTAAAGACTGTGTAGAGACTCATGGTAAAAAGGGCCCAGTGCACCCTGTATTCCCAGTATGTTTTAGCCTTGCAGGTTGAGTGATATTGGATGTCATCTAAAGTCATCTAAAGACATTTTGCAAGTGACAGCCTTGAATTTAAGTTAAAAAAAAATAGTTTCATAAGATAATAGTGATTGGGTTTATATCAAGCAAGGAACAATGGGCCTGAATAATTAAAGCACTCCAAGGCTGGAGAGGATACACTTTCATCAGTGAAGTTGGGTGATACAATTTGCTGGATAATCCAACTTCACTGATGAAACTGTATCCTCGCCAGCCTTGGAAAGCTTTAATAAATCAGACCCAGTGAGTCATTGATTGGATTTTTCTTTTCTCAATTCTCTCTTGTTTTGCCTAGGTTTCCTTTATATGCTTCCTCTTACTTCTATTTTACATAGTAGGACTTACACCCAAGTCTTAAAATATTAAATTAAAATATGTCTGAAGCAATCACTGTAATGCAGAAAGCTGGTGAAAAAACAGGTTGGGCCCAACTTGATTTTTTTAATTTTCTGTATTATTTTTCATAATAACTGAAATGAGTAATGAAGATAGTTTTCATTTAGCATCTGCTCACTGTACAACAAGCAGACTGTATCTGACAATACTAGTTAAGGAAGGAGGCTCACTCGGCAGAGCAACAGCTGTAGAGTTAATTTAATGGTGCAGAAATTATATTCAAAGTCATTCTGTAGAGCCATCATGAAGATAATCCACAATGAGATTGTGATCTCAGGTTGGAGCCCAGGGATATACACCTATAGGTTATATGCTATCTGTGCACAGCTTGTCTCTTCTGATCTGTGTCACTGTGAGGAGCCACCAACTGCACTGAATAAAGGTTGGTTGGATTTATGAACAAACTCTCCAGAATAGACAAATTTAAAGATGATAGATTTAGTGTAATTAACAGAATATTGCAAGAATATTTTGGGTGGTACATTTAATATATTTGTAATAGTATGTAATATATTTGTAATATATTTGTAAGACAAAGAGTATAAATACTTCTATAGTAGTATAAACCAAAGTGTGGATAAGTAACAGTCTTGCCCTAATAAACTCATGTCTATGGTTAAGCTACCTGTGACAGCATCATACTGTATACCAGTGGTCCCCAACCTTTTGGAGCTCACGGACCACTAAATGTGGTTACTCAAAGGGAAAGAAACCTCCCCCAGAGTGACGTCATGATGCCAGAACCTGCCCACTTTCCCTTTGCAGGTCTTAGCCTGCAATAGAAGAGCGGGCGGTTTGCGTCCAGAGACATAACCCGCCCGCTGCTCTGAGTCCGGGGTCCTTCTCCTGACCTCGCTGGGGGTTGCACCGGCCAGAGCCATGGCTCACTAGTAGGCCTGATATAACAGTACTGTACCTAAGCAGTACTTTTTGCCTGAAATTCCTTCTAAAAAATAACAGTACACTTCCTGGTATTTAAAAGTGTCTATGCTATTCTTTGCCTATAGTCTCATAAATACAGTGTTAGATTGAAGACAGTCTATTGATTTGGAGCAGGATTTGGCGATTAGCTGGTGGGAGACCATAGGCAGTGCAGTTTACTAGTTCTTTGCCTTCAGCTTCCTCATTTTCCACATCAAATAAAATGTAAGGGAACTAGTTTAAAAGGAAAAACTTGTCTTAAATGATGAAAAATATTTTCTTTTCCCTGGGAAAAGTAATTACACCACCAGAAAGTGTGCTCCAAGGCTGGATGATCATTAGGTTTGTTTTCCTGAAGGTCTCATGCACCCTCTTTCCCTTTCAACTCACACCAGTATGAATATTGCTTTATGGAAAGTTCTGTGATGTGCAAAGCAATGGGAACAAACCCAACTCCAGTCCTCAAGATTTTTTAGTATTTCTCTAGCAGACAGCATGAAATAAAGTAATGAATAGTTTACAAGAAACCCAAAAATATCTTGGTCTATAGCAAAATCCGACTTGTATGTAGCTCTTGAGGAATAAGGTTAGGGATGGTGTAAAGCATAGCTTGACTTATGTTCACAATATTTTAGGATGGAGGGCAAAAGAAAGTACATAGCAAGTTTTTACCAACAGACTTCCAAGATGGGGGTGGCTTTGGTGGCTGTGGTAACCCCAACACCGCTACTTGGAATACAGGTAAATGTTATGATCAATTTTAAGATATTTTTGATGATCTTTTTACACTGGTCTGAGCCGTGAGATGCATTAGGAGAGAATCATTGATGGGTAAACTATTAGCACTTTTCAATTCTTACTACACTAACTATACTTCTAGTAATTATCTTTATTTTTCTGCCTTCTGTTGAAGTATGCTTAGAATAGACTTTTGGAAGACAGTAAAGGCAATCTCCCTAATAGAGACAGCAATACAAACCAATTCCATCTCTAAAAGCTCATATTGTCCCAAACCAATCGTAAATAGTTTTCCTAATATCCTGTCTTCTGGACCACCATCACCGGAACTGTAAATAAATTAAAATTAATGACCCACATAGCAAAAAATAAACCTGGTGCAGTTTCTAACCTTACATATTGTATGCAAAGTTAAAATAAATAAATAAATATTAGGATTTAATTTGAAGTCACTAGCCTGTACATGTCCCATGATGAAAAAAAGTGTAAAAATAGCAAAATAGGTAAGGAAGAAACACCTGTACATTTTATTATTATACATTTTAGAAACGTAATAGCACCATGTGCTACTAACCTAAATGTTGTAAAATATCTTTTCTTCTGCTGGACCAACTTTTCTTTATCAGACCCACATTGTAATGCTTTAAATGACCCAATAATCTTTTTTTTTATCTGCTAAAAGAAGAATGTCTAAATGTTTGAACGTGAAGTGTTTCATTTGATGACTCATTGACTAACTTCTAAAGGCTGACAGAAAAAGCAAACATCTCTGAACTTAGGATAAAAATCCCCCTAGGCATGCACTTTTGAACTACAGGCGAAAAACATGAAGAATGACAAGACAGGATCCAAGAGGGATTTGAAACGTCTTCCAAGTCTGCCAAGAGCCAAAATCAAACTATGAAAAGGTTAAGGATAATTGTCAAATGAAGAGAATAAGGTATAAAAAGAGTCTGCAACATTCCAAGCAATTTTCTAATATCAGGGTTAGGACTCTGTCCCCTAGAATTTCACCCGCCTTGTAATGGAAATGGGCAAACATAAAAAAAACGATGAAATTTTGCTCTTCAGCGAATGTTCTGAAGATAATAAGATGGCTTTATTATATCATTTGCTTATATTAAAGGTCATTTTCTAAAATTAAACTTTAGGAACTTTTTAACAGTAATGTAACTCTTGATACATTTATTTCATAAATGTCATCCCGATGCTGAAAAGCAAATTCCTTGCAGTTTCAGCAATATTCTTTGCAGTTAAACATGCTACACTCATATAAAGAACAAAAATGGTTTCAGTCAAATCATCACCATCAACCTCTTAGTAAGACGGAGTGACATCGTCTAGTAGCTGTCCTTAAAAAGAAGAATGATCCTCCTAGAAAATTTTTATACAAATAGGGACTTTAGGTTTGTTTTTAAGTTGACTTAAAAATGTATGTACTTACGTTGTATGTAAGTCTGAACAGATACGTTATTTTCATGGATTCAATTAGAACAGATGTTTGTCTCAACATATTATTAGGCAGAGTGGTGTCAGTTACTGTATAAAATCCTTATTGTGAGCTAATCACAAAGCAAAAAAAAATCTTTATGGAGCCTAGACATTCATTAACTTCTGGAGCAAGCTGTGCTTTGATATGCAAAAAGAAACAACTGCAGAGTTTGGCCATTAAAGAGTTACAAGAGAGTTACAAAAGGTTGCAGAACAGCAAAACACTTCTTCTACAAGTCATGCAAACTGCCCCTTCAAGCCTCTGTCCTGCACACAAATGAGCAGGGAAGCCCCGTTCGTATCTAGGAGTCATCTGTATATTGGATGTCCTGAACTCGGGGACTACCTGTATAACTATATATCCAGCAATTTGTTCTGAAACAAAATGCATTCAGACAATACCTCAAGGTGCACATTTAACTACAGCAAATCTAGCTATTAGTAGTGTAACTATAAGTATAGAAGCCCATATGGCTGTTATGAATCCTGGGAATGAAAAGAAAACTCTTTTATTTTTTTTTCTGTCTTTGTAACTTCCTGCAAATTGAAATTGTATTGAATATTCCTACTGCAGACCTAGCATTACACAGCATATACACTTTTTAATTTCAATTAACACAGCTCAGATTGAAAGTAACTTTAAGACCTTGCTACGATGGTACCTGGCACTGGAGAAAATATACCGCTTATATCTTGTAAGTATGTTCAATAAGGACTATAGTTTACAGTTAGTGGACATGCCTTAAGGTATGCAGATTCGGGAGGAGAATTTACAATTTAAATACTTGGTAACTCAAATTAATGTACTCAAACAAAACACTAGTATTGTTTTTATCAGGATGAAACCAGTCCTGCCTAATTAATTTACATATTACACAGATACATTTTCCCAGCTGCTCGCTTAACAATCTGATTCTTGCACCATTCAAAGCCAAACTCAAATGGATAATGGCTAATGGTAATCTTACATGTAAAGGTATGTTTAATACCAATCCAATGTTATTTCATTAAACATGGGAACCTTGAACTGCTTATTAAAACCAATATATGATATCTTTCTGGTAACTTTCATGGCAAGACCACTGATGATAGCTAAAATCTGACTTGCTCACCATCACACTACAAGTTTCCACTGATTCAATAGAAAGTTCAGTTAGCAAGCTTTACACAATTGTAAAAAGTATTTTAGTAGAATGACTTGATACTGATAGGAAAATGTTTGTCTTGGCTTTATTGTTTAATCTTGTATTTCTACTCAATTATGTATATATTTTCTTTGTCTTCTCTATGGCTGTAAACCTCAAAAAAACATTGAAATACAAAAGTGCCCCCCCCCCCCTTACCAATGTAACAGAAATGAGGCAGTCCAAATAAGTAGAGCAGCCTAGTAGCAATTATGGCTATTTCTGTTAATGTAGAGCAGAAAAGGTGTAGCCACATAGGGGCAGGAATTTGTCTGCATATCAGGTTAAAAAAAAACAAGAAAAACTCTTTTTTTCCTGTGATAAACAGAGGTTGTTAGAAAAATACACATTGTATTTGTACCTGCCCTATAAATGATAACATTCCTGGTTTTGGTTTCCAAAGATAGAGAACAATTCATAAACCTTTTTTTTGTAATACAAACCAAACACATTTTTCTGTTATCATTTGGTAATGCATGATGTAAATCTTTTTATGAAAAATATGCACAGATTATCTTCTGTGTATAAAAAAGCTTCAATATTTTTTGTGAAAAAAACAAAAATGATGAAGTTGGTGATAGAAAAACATAATGGACTTTGAGAGCACTATCCATCAAAGGTCAGATATAATTCACAGGTGACATGAAAACCCGTCTCATGTGTCATTTTGTCCTGAGAATCCATTACACAAAAAAAAATATTGTTCACACTTCAATGCAGAAAGCTGAAATAACATTCTATGTGTAAATGTTTATTACAAACAGAACATCCCTATGCTCAGAAATGTCATTAGTAAACTGCCACATACCTAGGACACACTCCTATAAAACATAAAAAAGAGAAATATTTATAGAGAAAATCATATGAGTATTTGTTTTGATGTTCTAGGGTTCATCTTATGGTTATGGATATTCACCCTGGAAAAAAAAATTGTAAAGTGGTCTAAAGACAATGGACCTGATTTATCAAAGCTCTACAAGGCTGGAGAGGATACACTTTCATCAGTGAAGCTGGATTATCCAGCAAACCTGGAATGAATTTGGTCCAGAATTCAAAACATTTGTTAGCAAACAGCAAATTACTTTGCAGAAAACCATTACAGGTTTGCTGGATCACCCAGTTTCATGGATGAAATTGTATCCTCTCCAGCCTTGAAGAGCATTAATAAATCAGGCCCAATGAGTTGGTGTGCCCATATGCTTGCTTCCAAATCTTAAGGTGAAACTACTGACCATAGACCCTAGGGCTTGAGCTCTTTCCTGGTTTGCACTCTAATTATTTATGATGATCAATACCTCAAAAACACTTTCAACAAACAGCATTGGAATTAGTTCATTGTTTATCTTTCATTTGACAGACAGCAGCATTTCCATGCAGTTTTCTGAACGCTCAATGCCACGTCTGGAGCAGTTTTCCACCTCTGCTGCCTTCATAAATTTGAATAGGAAGTGTTTAAAAGTGTACAGGCAATTGCAACTGCCAACATCATTGTTAGGTGTTTTTAATAACTAGTTTTGTTTTTGTTTTTTTTTAAACTAGGCTTAAAAAACACCTGTACAGGCAGATGCAAATGCCTCTAAAAACCAAGAGTTTTTGCCTGAAAATGATCCTGGACACCAAGCTATACATAGTAGGTGTCCAGAAGGTGTCATAGTCGGTTTCCAGACGTGCATTTTTTTATTGCACGTCTGAACGAATCCTTAGGCATAGAAGAAGAAAAGCCTGAGCTGAACCACAGAAGCAGTAGTTGATATCTGAATGACATATAGTGAATATAGGTGAATCCCTAGAGGTGCCTGCTCTATGGATTTGGGGTAAAGTTACAATGAAAACCAAGCCCACTAATATCAAAAAACCTTTGATTTGACCTGTATAGTAACGTGCTATAAATCATGGTTGGCAACCCCATTCCCAAGGGGCCCAAATGACACTCACTGATCCAGATATATTACAGTTTTTACTATTTAAACTGTACATATGCCCTGTCATTGTGTTGGATCTATATAACTCTACGTAGATAATAGGGTTTGAGCTCTGTCCTACCTTGCACTCCAATGAGTTGTAACACACAGTCTTTTTGGCCAACACGAAGTCATGGATATGGGAGAGGAAAAGCCGGAGCTGAACCACAGCATTTGTGGTTGATATTTTTACGACATAGGAATCCTGGAGGTTCCTTCTCTATGGATATGGTGGCAAGTTACAAGAAAAACCAGGCCCAAGAGGTCACTTAAAATAGAAATAAACCTGCACTGCCTTCGGAGCAGTTAAAATATTTCAGGAATTGCTTAAGAAAAGGGCTTCATTAGATCTAACCTTAGTAAAATATTAGTTTGTAAGCCCATTTTAAGGGGACCCAAATTACTCTCACTGATCCAAATATCTTACAGTTTTGATTTACAGTTTTAGTTGTTTGCATACCCTGTCAATGGGCCTGATCTACATAAACCTAAAAAAACTAAAATTTATCCCCAAAATGAATAATCAACTAAATTTCTTGCTCTCATTAAAGTCAGTAAAACATATGAAAAAAGGGAGAATCTAATTGGTTTAAACACTTTCATACATGGGGCCCATCAATTTTGCATGTAGTAATACTGTTAGGCATATGAATATGTCAAAGAATTAGATTCAGTGACATCACCACCATACATGTACATGGTATAATGTTATTAGAAATGCACGGCTCCACAGCTGTCATCTAAATCTTCATCGCTGCTTAAATAAAATCTATGCAAATCTAAAATTACTGAGTTCAGCAGAATAATATACAAAGAAATCTCCATTTTGCATCAGCACAGTTATGTAATCATTGAAGAAATGGAGTCAGTAATTAGATTATTTCATGTAGGACAACAAAAAATGTGAAAATATAGTTTTTGGACATAGTTTGCAGAAGTGTATTGGCTAAATTTCTGATATGTCTAATTGGTGTTTTATGCACACAAATGCCCTTCTGTCTTGCATAGGCTAGGCAAAGATATAAAGGACTTAAGGAGTATTTCTAGGTTATATAGTATATTGCAGCTATGTAAAAGTCATAAAGTCACTAAGTATAGTTCTAGATAAACCACTGCAGCCTTTTTTAAAATTCTGTTTACATAAAGAGAAGATACGTCTGATTTCAAAATCTATCTAATAAAATGTTCTATTATAAAATAATATCTCCTTTATGTTTCATCTATCACATTTTAAGTGACAAGGAACAGTATTAGCTTTAATTTATTTTTGTAAAATAGTTGTTTAAAGCGGACCTAAACTCATATTTTTACTTTAAATAAAAGGTAGACCACTCTTTTATATAAGGTAAAATTATTGTTCATTTTTTCTGTGCAACACTCTTAAAAAAAGGATGAAGCACCTCCCCTTTCTGTCTTGATCCTTGCATTACCTGATCTCGTGCCTGCGCAGTGCGAGATCAGATGACGTATCCAGAAGAAGTAGGCTGAAGATGGGAGAGCTGGGACGAAGGAGAATTCCAGGACGGCGCTGGACCTGATCGAGGAAAGCTCCAGAGCAATTGAGGGATCTGCGGAATTAAATATAAGTGGGATTTTTTTATTTTTCAGTTTAGTTCTGCTTCAACCTCCCTTGCCGTATTCCCAAGTGTGGCTCGGGGTTAATTTTCAGTATCAAAAGTAATAACCCCGACCCACACTCAGGAATACCGCATTGTAAAAGGCTTACCGGGTCCCAACAAGCCTGCAGAGCCCTCCAGCGATGTCCACCTGACATCTGTGTCCCCTGGTCTTGCGTCCCTAGCGTCATCAATGGGGCAGTGCGCTGGGGGGGTGTCTGGAGGGAAATTTAAACAGAAAGTACCGCTTTGACATTCAAAAATGCTGTCAAATTCAGACCGCCAGCGTGGTTAAGCTTCCAAGGCCAGTTTTAATTTGAAGGTGCTGAAGCAATTTCATTGAGCTCAATGCTGACACTTGTATATATCAAGTCTTCTGTGTGCAATGGACAGAAGGATAATAGCAGAAAGTGTGTTTAGGAATAATAAATGTTAGCATGATCTGATGTTTCCAGATCATTGAATAACTTACATATAGAAGAGAACTGGAGAGCTACAGCTCTGCATATTCTAGGTAGGGTGTCTGTGTTTCCTGTATGCATCTCAAGGCTTCATTATTCATTCTGATTGTAGTCAAAATTGGGCTATATGAGCTCTTCTTGGGCTATATATCTCTTCTGACTTCATTGAATTGCTTAGGAAAAAATGTCCCACACTTTAAAATCAAGAATATCTTCAAAACAGTAATAGCGACCTTTGTTTACAATTGTACCAAACAGAGTTTTGTGCTGATATAGACACTAGGTTAATTTTGTGACACCGATAGGAATGACTTTTTATGGTACAGCTTTCTGACTGTAGTCTTATGATAAGTATTTTTGTTTATTTGTTGTCTGTGTCATTTTATCCAAAAGACATACCATTTGAAGCCCTGTAAGGGAACATGCTAACTTGACAAAATCCACATTGTCAATTTACCAAGAATATTCAAAGAGAAATCTAATTTGTTTTATTCCAAATTTCTTGATATCTTGTGCAGGTGGAAAAAAACTAGATGAAAAGCATAGGGTGAGTTAAATTAGACATCGGGAGTGTCTAAATATTGTTCATTCTTGTACATCATATAATTGTACACAGAAACATACCAAATAAAACAAATTATTTGACTTTATTTTAACACCAACATTTAAAATTATTTTCCTACTTGTTCTGCACACTGATGAGTTTTCACATTCAGCTTAAATTTAAAAAAGATATTTCCTCCCATGCTGATTGCTACTCTCTCCCCATGTATGGACACAAGCAATATAATTAATCATTCTATTTTAACTTCTATGGAGCTTGCAGTACTGCGGTCTCCTGAGCATAGGATGGGAAATGCAGACTCAGCAGGACTTTCCTCAGTAATTGAAGGGGGCATTCCAAATTCCCACCACTATTACATCATAAACAATGGAGAAACCTGCTTAACAGGTGCTTACAATTTAAAATCAAGAGCCTGTTACTTAGTAATAGTGTATGTCTGCCATGACACGTCAGCTCCAGTGTGTATCCTGATGTCTTGTTTCCCCAGGACAGGACCTTCTTGCTCTGCTGAGCTTCACACAATCTTCCATCTTTATATCCTACAGGCTCTTTATAGATGCATGAAGGAAGCTTTGACTTTCTTTTGTAAATGGCTTGGATGTACACTGCAGCTGAGATCTAAAATTTACAGCTGGGGGTTTTAAAGCTGAAAAAATATGCATTTTATTTTGAGTTCAATTTGCTAAATTACATGTTTACATTTATTGGTTTTCCAAATGCAATTTACATACATTTTACTTTTTTTAAGTTCTGTAATAGATTTTGTCAAAAATCAAACACTGTTACTTTAAATTGCGGTAGTAAAGCTATATAGCAGAAAGCATTACCAAATAATACCTATCTCCATTTTCCATTTTCTTTAATTCAGTCTTTGCTGTTGCAATTACCATGTTGCAAATAAACATCCTTACAAAGCTTCAATTAGATAAGCAAGGTGTCTCAGTGTCTAGCACTCTTGCAACACTACATGGAAGGAGTTTGTATGTTCCCCTAAGCTTACGTGAGTTTCTTGCGGGCACTCTGATTTCTTCCCACATCCCAAAAACACGCAGTTAGGTTAACTGGCTTTCCCAAAAAATTGGCTCTAGACTGTGGTCATGACATATTACTACGGTAGGGACATTAGATTGTGAGCTCCTTTGAGGGACAGTTAGTCATATGACTATGGACTTTGTACAGTGCTGCGTAATATGTTGGTTCTATATAAATAATAGTTATTAATAAATTCTACTTGGGTGAGAATCCAAAACAAATTATACATTAACAGTATACAGAGGCCATCCCGAAGGATCCATGAATGGCCGCAATACAAGTTAAGGGAGGAGAGCACAGGGGATTGACAGTCGTTTTTTCTCCCTCCTCCCCTCTCCATAAAACAGAACGGCGCTTTGTGTACAGTGTTCATTCGTTCAGTCTTTTGTAGCTGCAAACAATCATGAAAGATCATTTGCAACAACAATAATTGAGCGTGTGTATGCAGCCTAACATTCACTCAATCATTTCCTGGTGGAGAGTCCAGGTGGTGGAGAGTTCTAGGTCTAAGTGTCTAAGTAAATATTCCCTGAACTCTAAAACCTGGTAAACTTGTTAGGACGGCTGTAACATTCTCTAATTTCCATATCAACCGTTCACTGTCTGTCACTTCATCACTTGGAATCACAGTATTATAGAGTAATATATGTTAAGACCTTGCAGATTCGACTACTTTTCTTTTTGCTTTTGGTTCCTGTATTGGAATGATTTCCTGTAAAGTGCTGCAAAGAATGTCGGTAAACAATGAATAATAACTAGAAATTTATAATTTATCATAGCCATTTTACTATTACTCTTTACTATCATTATTCATTTATTCTGCAGCACTTTACAGTCTTACGGAAAATGATGACATTAATGTGCAAGTAAATATGGGGGCTTTGACATGGAGGCATACAATCTGCAGAAAATGTGAGACAAAGGGCATAAATGTTCCTTTTAAAATGTCATGCCAAAATAACTGTTTATTATAAATAGAACAGCAAAATAAAACTTTCCTCTTAGATAACTAATTTTCAATTAAGAAGTTTTTTATAACTCTGAAGTTTCTTTGCCATCAAAGACTTAGATACTTAAAGGAAGAGGAAGTTAACTAAAAAAGGCCCAAAACAAAAAAAATCCACCTACCTTTAATCCCACATCGCAGTCAGTCGGTCCAGGGGTGTCTTCCATCAGTTGCCGCGTTGGACCAGGATCTGTCCCGAGTCTGACACTGCCATCTTCGCCGCTTCTTCTGGGTTCTTCTTCCTACGTCACCTGACCCAGGCGTGAGATCGGGTGAGGTAGGTTGGAAAAAAACTTGCAGATCTCACTGCGCATGCGTGAGATCGGCAATTTTCTCTTTTAAGAAAAGGCTCCTCCTGCGCATGCCTGAGATGCTCGGGCATGTGCAGTAGTAGCACCCAAGAGCCTCCCGGGTTGTGTGGCGTAGGTATCCCTGGAGGCTTTGCGCTCCCATTCACCTAGGCCAGTGATTTTCAACCACTGTGCGGCGGCACACAAGTGTGCCATGAGAGATCCTCAGGTGTACTGTGGGAAATTATCCAGCTACCATTGTTGATTGTCTGTGCTGTAGTGACTGGCAGAGTAATTTAATACTCTTCAATGTCAGTGGGTGGCAGTAGGTAGCCTAATTTCCTTGTTTATTCTTAGAGACAAGAGAATTAGCTACAGTGTGGTGTGGATTTTTTCAATGTAAAAAATGTGCTGTGGCTCAAAAAAGGTTGAAAGACACTGACCTAGGCGATCAAGAAATAAGGGGGCGGTGCTGCCTTTTTTTAAAAAAAAAAAAAGGGTTTGTTGCACTTTAAAAAAACAAACAAACAGTATTTTTACCTTTTACATAAAAGGTACATTCAACCCAATCCCCCCTTCCCCTTCCTACCAGATGTACACTCTGTTGGAGAAGAACTTTTACGTGTTTTGCAGAAAGCTGTTTTTAATTACGCTATAATAAACTAATATTTCTCTAAATGTTCTGTTCAATTACCCAATCATGTGAAAAAAAAATTATATTTACCTTTTTGATTAGCAGGTCACAGGGGAAGATAGACTATCATGAGTGAACCTGAGTGATCCAACAAACCTGTAAAGGAATTTCTTAAAACCATTTGCAATCTTTTAGCAAATGTTTTCAAATCTAGACCAAATCAATTTCTGGTTTACCCCAGGTTCACCCATGATAGTTTATCTTCTCTAGCCTTGGAGAGCTTTAATAAATCAGGCCAATTGCCCACTTATACATATTATACATACATTGCCCTCAATGCAGAACTATTGCTAAAAAATAAATAACCCTTAACTTTACAGTTAGAAAGTGATCCTAGTCAAGATGGTTCTGCTCCGTCCTGTCTTTCTTCTTCGTTTTGGTGTGGGCTGGACACTGGGCACTGCCATCTTCTTCTGCCATGTTCTTCTTCCTACATCACCTGATCTCACGCCCTCCAGACGCAAGAAAAGGTGAGGAGCTTTTTACATTAATGGATACCCCCCAATATGCAAGCCTAAAATCGGGCATGCTCAGAGGGTGCTGCCCAGAGCTTCATGGGATGTTTGATGTATGTATCCTAGGAAGCTGCCGACTTCCCATTATGTCTGTAATTGCGAGGTAAAATACATGTGTAAACCTGCTTTCCAGGCAGATATAAAAAGCAAAAATAAGTGGCGTTCTGTAAGTAGCCTAATCTCCTGAATTGTATTTTGTATCCGGATCCTGCAGTCTATGTAAAAGAACTCAAAGAGGGGAAAAAAGAAGCAACACCAACTGGGTATTGTGCATTGCAAGGATCAATGCTAATAAGAGGAGAGAGCAGAGTAACAGAAAGTTGAGCTCCTCATTTTGCTTCTTCTCCTTTAATTGGGGTGATGAAAGGAAAATTATAACTTCAGAGAACAATCAGATCTCCCTCTGTAAGTCTCAGGACTTGACAGACAGAAATAAAAATTGGTTGGCAGATGAAAGCAGTTCTCATATATGTTATTTCATCTTTCGTCAAATGTTTATAGACTACACCCTATATTTTACATCAAGGCAGAACCTTGGTAAAATGTGATGTAAAGCTCAGAATGACAAACCCTCCAACATTTCAACCAGGCGGTTTCCTAGAAATACAATCAAGAATCTGTATGCTCTGAAGTGAAAAGAGCAAGTCTGGATAAAAAAACATAACGTTTAATTTATTTACTATTGAAGAACAGTTTTAAACCAACAAATTTTTCCTCTTTCTATGTTTACTCCTTTAAAAAAAAAAGTACACGCTTGAAACCTGCACAAAGTTACCGCAAACAAAATCAAGCGAAAGCTTTCTGATGGCTGACAAGGCTAATGTGTCAAAGCCTGTTGACGGTGTGATGTTCTCCATTGTTATGGGCAGGTCAATAAAGCTGTAGGAAGTCAATATGCATAGACAGGGCTGTCAGAGCAACTTGGTGATTGTGCAGTGATTTACAGGCTCTCTGAATGCTATCCGTGTGTGTGGACAGGTTCAGCATTGATCCATACAGATACATGGTCCCTCGAGACTATTTTATTTTAAATATATGTTCTACATGGGAATCAGCTATATAATCAACTACACAATTATCTGTCATATATATTAAATATATAAGAAAAACAATAAATTAAATTTTAGTCTAGTCTTATAACTCATTTGCTCTATACACTTAAATCTGCTTTAAGTTTTAAGTCAGGGTAGGTATTTAGTGGGAAGTTCAACGGCTTACCAAAGGCCCTGTCATTTACCCCTAAGGAACGACTTCTTTCTGCCTGCAACATGACATGGAATTCAGTGATAAGTAATTTAGTGATAAACGGTAAAACTTTTTGAAAAATTATACTGTTGCTGTATATTGTAATTTTTAAGGATAAGCAATTTATCCAATCAGATGTACTGAGTAGTCTCCTTAAATTAGATCAGGGAAAGCCAATACCTTCTTGTCCCAGTTACTCCCTACTACCATCAAGGCTGTTTCTCGGCATGGGCTACCTAAACAAGCTGGTGCCACAACCCGCTAGTAGTGAGGGCACTGATTGCACCCTTTTTTGTAATACTGCATCTACGTGGATACTGACTGAATAGGACATAAAAAATAACAGGTGAACATAGATCCCACTTTCTCTATAAAAGGAAAAAAAAACTTTGTTAAGTTTGAAATCTGGATAACTGCACTGTACAAATCACCATCTTTGCCCTGCCTGACTTAAAAAGCTTGTTAGTATGTTACAGTAAAGATCGAAGCTTGGAGTACAGTATCCTAATTTAAAATGCTTGCCCAGGAGAGTTAAAAATTGTTTAGCTGGCTAAGTGTGGAACCGCCAATGAATGTAATTGCAATTCCAGGAATTCTGGCCCCCTGTGCACTGCTGGAAGAAAGTCTAAGATATAAAAGCAGAGAGAAGGTCTTCAGACATTAATGAGGTTTATAGAGACAGAAGATTGGCTTAGACAAGGGAAAGGCATTACAATGAGACGTTCCTATGTCAACCACAATGACAGATTATTTATTAAATTCCATTGTTGTATCAGCAGGGAAATTAAAATAGGCTAATTACTTGTTCACATTGCAGAAAAGCCCCTTTTAAACACAGGGAGAATATGTCAACACAAATATTAGCTAAGTAAAGTAAAAGTGAGAGGTTTATACCCGGTGCTCGTGAGGGACATATTATATTTAAGTGCCCCCTAGGCAACTTTAATTGGACCCCTTCCTACAAATACAGCTAACTGTGACAACAAATATCTTTATGCCAGCTGTAACTTCACTACAGCGTCCAACAATTTCTGCATAATGTTTATTCAATATCCAGGCAAATTTATCTAGGTACATATTAACGTGTTAGCTGGGCTGTTTTAAGGCAACATAGATATTTATGAATTTCCCAGAAGTCATATTATCCTTTGGAACAGAATAGAAATTTATATTGAAGTCAAATTAAAATAAATAGCAATGCAACAAATTGCCACATTTTAATACACACTAATACACAAATATTTATTACACACTACAATGATGTATGACAAAACAGCATTTTACCAAATGTTACCACAATGCATAGGTCTAAAGGAGCACTAAGATGTCTGCTCTGAACTTTTTTTTTTTTTAAATAGAAATCTTCAGATTGCTTTACACTGGCTAGTAAGGCTTTGATATCTTTGGCTTTTTGGGTCTATGCCAAATCCAAAATTCCTATAACAAGGTAAATTTGCATTGAGTTCTAGGACAGTGGTCATCACGGACCACTAACTTTTGGTCATCACGGACCACTAATTTCACAAACTCCGGACCGCACATGCGTGGAGAGCCATGTGTCACTCAAAGGGGAAGAGACATAATGCCAGAACCCACCCACTCTCCAGTGATACAACCCATCAGAGACTCAACCTGCCCACCATCCTGAGCCTGTGATCCATAAGGGAGACATGGGCCACAGCTCTCGTCGGTGCACCCTCCCAGCGGGGTCCTTCTCCTAACCCCACTGGGGGGCACATCGGCCAGAGCCAGGGACCACCAAAATTTTTGACCGCTGTTCTAGGAGACATTTTGGTCATCCTATATGAGTTAGTCACAGCACCCCTGAATATACTATTTTTGCCAAAAGCTTTGGCATTAAAGTAAAAAAAAATGTGTAGTGTTCACCCTAAATATCAAGCTTTATTTATTACTGAAGAAAAGATTCAGATGGAATTCACTATTCTAGAAGAGAGTTCAAGAAAGTTCAGGAGTATTTTTCCCATGCAGGGGGTCTGTAGCATGAATAATTTTCTAATAGTCGTCAGGTTCTAAGTGAAAGTGAAGTAGGATTGTGATTGGCTGTTATGGGGCCCTATATAATGCTGACATCCGTCCTGTTATTAATTATGGCCAGTTCTCCCTACCTACGCCCTCAGCTGTGAGCTATTGTGTGTGCAGACACAGATGTACAGTATAAACTACAAATACCCCCGGTAATTTGTACCTTTTGTATGTTTCCATGGAAACTGTGTATATGACTTTGCTGTGTCCTGGGGAAATGGTTTATAAATAAATAAGAGGGTAATGTGGTTTCCCTTGGTCGTGCTGAATTGCTTCAGGCACCAGGAGAGATGAATACGTTAGTAATGTGAAGCTGCAGTTATAATAGGACAGTCTATACAAACCTTTATCATTGTAGAGCATATATCATAATTCCTGTTTTACAATGGGAATTTGCCAGATTACCTTGCAATAAACATTTTAACTGAAGAGGTCTGACCTTTTACAAAATGATAATTACCTCAGCAGTTTCATGCTTTTTGGAAGTGGAGTTTGCATCTGTAATACAGAAAACATAACAGAATTTTATTAATATATGATCCCTTGAAAAATCACAACTGAGTTTGCTCCTTAATTGTTCATTATATCTGGCTCTTTTGTGGATCTACAGAGTAATATTACAAGTCAAATTTACTGCTTCGCACTAATGAAAAAAATCAATAACAGGCACGAGATATGTTATCCAGGGGCTAGAAAACACAATTTCTAAAAACTGCACGAAGGAAAAACCAAATGATTGATGACAACCAATAAGGATTTTTGCAACTCTGCTTTAAAAAGGTTAGAAAAATAAACACCAGGCACTTGTGGAAAACAACATTTAAGGACTGTGGAAGCTGTGCCCAAAGTTATCAGGTGGAGGGTAAAGGGCCGGTCACCAGAAATGTCTGTGGTCTCCCTGAAACTAATATTTTTCACCAGGATTGACTTACCATGTGGTGTCTCAATGTGGGGGCAGTCAACTTGGTAGAGGAAAGAATTTGCTTTCTTAGGTCAGAGCTGCCCCCTGATCACTAGTGATCTGATGACTGATTGATGAATATCCAAGCAGACGTTCAGAAAGTACAGATCAACAGCAGGCCAACCTCATTAACTTTATTATACAATCTAACTTTATTATACAAGAGGCTGAAAAATTCTGGACAACCATATTGTTTTAAGGGAAAGGAGCCAGCAGCGGTGTTAATTAGAAAACTTTGAAGTATAACCAACAACAAGCTGCTAATATTCACATGCACAAAATATTGTTGAAAGGAAGATACTGACAGAAGCCAAAATGGAGTGAGTCAGTTAGGAACACTACTTACCAGTGCAGCAAAAGGTCACAATGAGTTTATTTAATCAAAAAAACTTTACTGGACTTTTCAGGCACCCTTTTATAGACTAATTCCTTTTACCCTGTTAAAACCTTAATTTATTTGACATTAAAATAATTAAATTAAAATAATTAAAAAGTAATGTTAAAGCGTATCTAAACTCAGAATTTTTACTTTACATAAAAAGGTAGATAACCCTAGATATGTCAAAATTTTGTTTGTTAGTGTTTTTTTTTTTAAATGCAACACCCTTTTAGAAAAAAAAAAGGGGGGTGCAGAACCGCCCCCTTAATTCTTGAGAGAAAGAAAGTTAGAGAGCATTTGCCTTAGGAAGCAGACCTTTCTGCTGAATTTAAATAGCTTGTTTGCAGTAAATTACCTAGATTTTGGATAATGTAAATTGGATGGAGCCTCTGGCTTTACCGAGTCTCAGTATTTGGTGGACAGTATAAAAAATAATTAAAGTAATGAACTGTATTTATATAGCACCAACGTATTGCACAGCACTCTACATTAAATAGGGGTTACAAATGACAGACAAATACAACCAAAGACACAGGAGGAGGACACCCTGCCCAAAAGAGCTTACAATCTAAGCAATTAATTATAAGCTACAGAAGTCAGCTTTTCCTTTGAAAGGTAATCACACTTTCCTCCTTTCTAAAAAATGCCAAAACAGAAGTCAACCTTTGTTATGTAATGCATAAAAGCAGAAACATTAAAATGCTGTTGTATGCTCACAGGTCTAAGTGCTGGAGTTAGATCTCTGGGAATGAACAGAACGCCAGTAATTTACCTCACATTTCGTTGCACCAAGCAATTTGTTTACAAGGCTCATATGTCAACTTAATTTTCTACTTGGTATAAAAAGTACATAGGTAACAAAAAGCATCCTCTACACTCTTGGTGGTGTGGAAAATATTTTGACAAACATAATTGCACTGACATCATGCATTTGTAGATTACATGACATGTTTTAATCTTATTCAGAGTAACCAGATTTTATGATATACAGTGACAGCCTTAAAAGGAAGGCATGAATACAAAGCATTTGATTGAGGTTTCTTCATTTAGATCAGAGAGTACTACTGACCTATAAAATGTTAGTGCATGTTATATAAAATGTTAGTTACAGTCGGTACACCTGTGCTTGTATGGGATCTCCTGACGTTGTATTCACCACTAGAAAGACTACTGAAGGTGTCCCTGGAGTTATGAGGTTGGTTGGATTCTAGATTTCTCCACCTTGGAACCATTTGGTCCCTGCATAATGTCCTAAATATGAAAATCTTTGGGGTGTGTTTTTAAATTAATATCATCTATAAATTCACTGAAATTCAATGAAATTCGGCCATTTATTCAATAGGAGATATAGCATTATCCAAATTATTGACATCAGGTGTTTTCTTTGAGGGGTTAGTTACTGATACAGCATATAAGGATATTTAGGAAATATGTATACATCAAACCTTGTAACAACCGTTTGGGGAAGACTCCTTTTGTTCCAGCATTACTGTACCCCTGTGCACAAAGAGGTATTATGTGTTACTGTCCACAGATTGGTACAGCATACAGTGTATTGAGAAGGTCACCTTATTCAACAACTGAGCAGTTGGGGACTCTTGGATTAACATGACTGGGAAAGCACAAAGAGAGTTGCAAAACAAAGAAAGATACAAAGAAGAAATTAGATTATCTATGATTCCAGTTACAGATCTCCTAAAGCTAACATTCTATTTCAGTCAAGGTTTATTTATAATCAGTAATTATTACCCCCTACCTGTGTGCTGTTTAGTCTGATATGTGGCACTACTGGGTTAGGAAGAATTTAGAACAAACGGGGCCCTAGGCAATTGTGGGCCCTCTTACTCCAATCACAGATTCAAGAGTTACTTTTAGAGCCACTTTATACTATCACATTGCTGCAATGCAAATTTTACAATGCATTAGCACATGCTAAACATAGTGCAGTCTGTTGCAGTGGCAATTACTTGGACTGAGACCCCAGCTAGGCATTGTAGAACAATACAGTTGTGTTAAGGTGTTCTTTTTATTAAGGTGGACTAATAAATAGCCTGCCTTAAGGCAGGTAACATGCTACACATACACAGGTAATAATGTAAAGCGTTGTTGGAATTTAGCCATAGGCTCCTGAACCAACTCATATTAAACCAGCAGGTTAACAGCAGATTTTAGATGCAGATTATCAAAACAGCCTTTTTGATTGTTGCTGGAGAGATATATGTGTTACCCAAGATACTAGAGACAGACAATATGCCTCCTGCCAATAACAGAGATAGACATTACATATACTACCAATTCTAAATACTGAAAACATACCGCTGGTACCAGATACTGGCAAAACATCTCCTGCCAATACCAGAGGATAGTAATATACATACCACTGATACTGGTTATCAACTTTAGATATCCAAGTGCATGCTGTGCCACATTTGTGATGCCGCTGCAGGGTACTGTTGATTGCTGAGCTGAGGTAAGGACAGGTTGTGTTCTGGAGTCACACTGGCATCATGAGACATGATTGATGATACTCAATAAAGAAAAAAACCCTGCAAAAGATGTATGTTGCCCTTGTATGTATAAAATAATAAAAGCCCAACTTCAGGCATAATAATCATATGAAAACAGGCATATATCAAATAAAGTCCAGTTCTCTGGCTACTTCTTCACTTACTTAAACTAACCCACCCAGCCCCTCTACAGATTTTAGAGAGGTCCGGCATCCTCGGCTCTATGCCCTTAATATCCCTCATAGACTTATTTTCACTTTTTGACTCCTTTACTGCAAATGACATTTCCTTTTTACAGTTCATGTTTTTTTTAACTGTCATAAATGTTAGAATACATATGGAATGGGAGTGTGGCTGGTTTTGAAGGTTGGAGTTAAAGAAACTCTGTGCCTATAGGTTTTGATGCTCCAGCCCTGCTAAAAATCAAACCATACTGGATTTGATATCACACTTTTTATGCACATTATTGATATAATTGAGTCTTTTATTTCTGGCATTCAATCTGTAAATGCATATAAACTGGTATAAAGTACAACAAAGGTTAAGTTAGAGTATAAAGAATTTTATTAGTAATTAACATTGATCAACACTCCGAATAGTTGTCAGTAGTGTATAAATGTTGTGTTTTTTGGCTATTACTTTTCTTCTGTTTTTAGGCAATCTATAGTTGGAGATTAAAATACTGTGATTGTGTCTGCAGATGACACTGGGCTACATAGAGTAATACAGTCCTTATATGTAATCACAAGCTAAGCTGGATGTATTTTTGGATTGGGTACCAAAAAGATACATACAATATATAAAAAAGTGACATGACTATGGACTTTGTAAAGTGCTGTTTAACGTGTCAACACTATATAAATACAAGATAAATACAAGCATAATCCATGCCTTATAAAAAATAATTATTTTAGTTATCAGTTCTTACAGCATAATTATGTTGGGTGAAAATATAATTTGTTTCAGCCTATAATACTGATTATAATTTGGACCTTGAGAGGACATGATTACTGTGGCTTCACTCACAAACATAATTATTTTTTTTTTACACAGAATATATCTCTATCCTGGAATCTGGCCATCCTTTATGGAATAAATTAGATTGAAGTATGTTATCTTGTTAAGGGCTCACCTGGAATTCAAATTTGACACAGGAACAGCATAGAATAATTGATGATCTATATGAGAAATGCCTAGGCACGCACCCTTGATACTCTTGAAATAACATGATATTCAGGGAGAAGGAGATAGTTACAGCTGATGGACCACGACAAGGCTACAAATTAAATTGACAAGGCTGATTTAACATAGCAGAGGAGAGGAATTTTAAATAGGCTTGATCAATAGGGAACAAGTCGCAAACTGAGTAGAAAATCTGTCTAAATAAATGAAATAAACGTAAAAGACTCTAAACCAGCACTTGTATTCAGAAATAAATATATTTTTGAATAGTTATATATCACTGTCTTCTTTTCTCTTTTAAATATATTGGCTACTAAAAAAAAAAAAGAAATATCCTACACCAATTTTTAACCTCTAACAAAATGAAAAGGTTCTCAATGACGCAAACTTTCTTGTTTGCGTTACAAATAATGTAGCTTGAACATCAGTGGATCTACATATGTTGTTGTTGAAGGATAATGTACATGGTGGGAAATAATTCTTTCCAAACTCGCTCACATATTCCGAATCAGAGGTTGGCAAGTGGACGATTAAAGATAAGTTAGTATTCCTGATGTTTCTGCTATCTATGTAGGCATACTGTTATATAACTACAGAACAATGCTTTTCTTTATCATTGGGCATAACAGATTTTCTCAATTTCATTTTCTGAACTTCTATCCCATGCCTAAAAAAAACCAAAACATTCCGAAGCTGTTTTTTACACACGGCAGTCTGCCAATAATGTCCTTTTCTGAAAGAGGATACGGGACTGGGTCAGCCAAATGGTTTTGTTTTCTCCTTAATGATCATGATGTCATCAGGTCATTGCATTCCAGAGCAGCCTTTCTCAACTGTTTTATGCCCAAGGAACCCTTACAACCCGAGGAACCCTTTGGTGTACAAAAATGTTATTTGCATAGGTTACCAGTGGGAAGAATGTCCCCCATTCATTAATGGTCAAATTGCCACCTTCACAGACATCTAAAAAGGTGCTTGGTTTCATAAGACTGGCTCTACCAAGTGATGTTTTGTCACCATCATATTGGAAGATAATCACCCAAACCCCAAGGAACCCCTTACAACATCTTTAGGAACTATAGGGTTCCAAGGAACGTTGGTCGAGAATGGTTGTTTTGGGAAAACCCTGCTGAGAATCCTGCCAATATAAAGCCAATACGAAGTGTGAGCAAGCCAGAAAGCAACATATGCATACCTCACGAAGAAGAACCCACTCTGCTTTAGTCCAAAATATAGAGGACTTGGATCCAATGCATTATATGTACATGGATTAGGGAAAGTATTTATGGCTTAAGGGTTTTTATTTAAATGCAGGATTAGCTAGAGATGGGGTAAATTAAATAAATCTATGTATTATTTAGAAGTTTTGCTCTACTGTTTCCATTTATTCATGTTTATGAGCTTTGACTTATATTTATTATTTTTTGTTTATTTACTAGAATTAACTAATATCTATACATACTATACTACTTGGCACATTTTAGCATTTGAGTTATTCATATATAACTCACATTTTGGTGTCTTTGAAACACTGGTAATTGTCCTGTGTTGCTTGTCTCAAACGTTTATAAATTTTGAATAATGCTACTTTTTTACAAAGATAGGTCCTGCTACATCATTGTTAGTTTCTCCTAAACACTTAGGCATAAATAGAGCCAAAAGCAGCCTATGGTGTTTCCTATCCATTTTTTAGAATATATGATGTAAGTAGTAACTGTGACAGTTGAGTACTTTTTTATTTAGCCTAGACACAGTAATCTGTGAGCTATTTTAAGGGCAAAGTATGCTTTTATACCAACGTCACTTGCATTCTTCAAAAACCATCTGTCATCAAAAGAATTTTCCTAACGGTCATAAAAGATGACTTAAGCAACAAATCCAAAATGATAAAATGCACAAAAGAGCAGAAAAAGAATGACTGCGCTTTATAACAAAATCAGTACAAACTTTTTAAAGTGATTTTAAATATTTATGTAAGCGATGATAAAACCAACATGGTCACACGCAGCTTAAAAGCTTTCATTTTTATGCTCTGAATTCTTTTCTTTAAAATTTGATGCAAACAATTCATGGAAATACTATGTTAATTTGTATTTAATAAAAATGGACACCTCTTGATTGACCTTTACTTTTTGACCTATAGAAGCATAAACCCCACAAGGTTGGAGATTTTTGACGAGGACATACACCAATGCAAAAGACATCAACAATGTAAATATCCTTATAAAAACAATACAGCCAAGGATTATTTAGATAAATTACCAGGACTTGTCAAAAATGTTGTAAAATGCTTTTTTTGGAGGTAGTTTCCAACAACTTTAAATGGATAAATTGTTTTCTAGGATGTCATGTTTAAAAAAAATAGATAAATTGCTAAAATAAAACAAAATAATACAATTTAACAAAACCTGAACAACATTTGTTTTGCTAACAGGCAGCATATAATTATCAAAGTGATGTTAATGACAAAATCATGGTATTAATTAAAAACACTACATGGCAGAAGATCGGATTATTGTGAAGTTGAGGTTAAATGAGATACTGCCCCCAAAATCAATTTCCTGTGCTGGTGAGAGACATACTCACCAAAGTATACTATGTAAGCTAAAATGTAAATGTGGGTATCTGTATTAGGCTTAACTGCCAAAAATGAGTTTAAGTTTTTAATATCCCTACATTGCATTATTGATAATGTGCATTTAATTTTAGGGGCCCTTCCTGCTTACACAGTAATTTTGGTTCTTAGGGTGATGAGTGATCCTATATCCTCTTTGTAGAGATCTAGAGTATGTGTGCAATGCCTATACAGGAGTTGAAATTCGCTCCATAGTGGCTTCACATGCCCAAAACAATGATGATAGCATAGGAAATTTTCATAAAAGGACAGAGGAAAAGGGAGTAGATAGGCAACTTGTCAAGTAGAAAAAAATGTAAAGGCCATTTCAGAAATGCGGTTGACTGCAGAATTTACTGCCGGCTCTATCACACTCCCAGCTCCACCCATTTAAATGAATTTAAGAAGTAGAAAACCATTTCGTGCAAGTGTTTACATGTAGCTGCCATTGCACTGTTCCTGGAAGCGACAACACTGGAAGAAGAACTGCACTGCAATGGCAACACAAGGAAACAGGTTAACAGGTGGTGCAGTTTGCTCTGCACCTGGAAGTGACTAAATCTGCATTTTTTCACTGTAAGTCTGAAAGGGACCTAATTATATTGCAAAAAGAGTAAGCCTCTGTACCCCCATATACAGAACAGATGGGTGGGGGGGGGTTCATTCAAAGATGATTGAGAATTAAGTTCTGCATTAACACTTGCAAACTAACACTATTCCTTCATAAAAAACAATAAACATTTTGTGCATTAGGTATATTGTATTGCTTTAGTTCTCATCTGCCACCGATATCCATAATTTCCTTAATGGGAGAACAAATAGCTTTCTATACTGGTACAGCTGGCAGGTAAAATAAATAACATGCCAACTCCATTTTCACCGACCATTTTCCACCTAAATAGTTTTCAGGTTGAATATAGAAAGCAAATGCTGAAATTGTTTCGCAAAACTAAAAAGTTTCTAACAATAATCCTTTACAAGATTCAATGCAATTATGTCCTTCTTCTCTGTACAATAGGAAATGCATTACTGTAATTTATTTCATTATCCTAACAAATGGTTTCATAAGCCTGCCATGGTTGCCAGCTTCCCTGTGCTGAGATTGTGATGGTATTAATGCAATAATTTCTAGGCTATTAACTCACAAATTGTTTAGATCACAGAAAAAAATTTTGGTGCTTCCATCATGTACATTATTTACTGTAAACATTTCAGTGGCTGTTTGGATTTTAATTCTCATAAGCAATCTCAAATGCATTTATGCCAGCAAATTATTCCTTTGTCAAGGCTGTGGAAAACAGCAGGTACAATATATATAAAAGCTAAAGTCATTTAAAGGAAATGTCCAATTGTGTAGCCTTTGAACAAAAGCAATTTGGTCACTGTTTGATCCGCATTTGCATTACATGTGATTTTGAAACCAAACTTCTGTTTGATTACCTATAAAAAATTTAAAACTTTGCTTACACAGGAGCTGAAAGCAAAGGCTTTGAACCCAGGCAATGAATGATGTTTTTCAATGTTACTCTAATGTCTTAAAACTTAAATACTTTGCTCATGTTTTTAAAATGCTTGAAAAAAGGCATAAATAGGACTTTTAATGGTCTCTTGACATCAAAGGTAAAGAAATGAATAGGACTTAATGGTATATATACAGTGTAAATATATATATATATATATACATTTGCAATCCCTATTTAATGTACAGCGCTGCGTAATATGTTGGCGCTATATAAATCCTGTTTAATAATAATAATAATAATAATGGCAGAAGATTGGATTATTGTGAAGTTGAGGTTAAATGAGATACTGCCCCCAAAATCTATTTCCTGTGCTGGTGAGAGACATAAAAGTATACTATGTAAGCTAAATTGTAAATGTGAGTATCTGTATTAGGCTTAACTGCCAAAAATGAGTTTGTTTTTAATATCCCTACATTGCATTATTGATAATGTGCATTTAATTTTAGGGGCCCTTCCTGCTTACACAGTAATTTTGGTTCTTAGGGTGATAAGTGATCCTATATCCTCTTTGTAGAGATCTAGAGTATGTGTGCAATGCCTATACAGGAGTTGAAAGTGAACGGTCAATTCGCTCCATAGTGGCTTCACATGCCCAAAACAATGATGATAGCATAGGAAATTTTCATAATAGGACAGAGGAAAGGGAGTAGATAGGCAACTTGTCAAGTAGAAAAAAATGTAAAGGCCATTTCAGAAACGCGGTTGACTGCAGAACTTACTGCCGGCTCTATCACACTCCCAGCTCCACCCATTTAAATGAATTTAAGAAGTAGAAAACCATTTCGTGCAAGTGTTTACATGTAGCTGCCAAATATATATTTTTTTACACAAAAATGTACAATACTTTTACAATATATTTTCCTTAAAAATGTCATTTTTATACATATCTGTTTGAAAACACAAAAATAATTTGTGTAGGTGAACTTTCTATCAGTACCAATCAAATTGGTATCAAGGTATCTAACCATATCTAACAGTATGTAATTTGCATGACTAGGCTAGATGACATGGTGACCTCTATGACCCACCTTCCACTATCAACAACCACCTATTTTTCACAAACCATAATAAAACAAATCACTCAATTTTTGGGATAAATTTGCCATAACAGGCTTTTATTAAACCAAAATATCAGTCACATACATCCTTTCAATAGGGCCAAAGTCAATGAAGAACTAAAGAACTAACCACATTTTGTTTATGTGCAGAAAATAATCCAATAGGGATAGTTGGTGGGCTCTCCATGGCTCCAAGCCATCCCTACTTTCCTCAAACCTTTTCCTCAGACCAATATATGAAGACCCCCTTCCCACCTATGAAGTAACCCCATCACTTGGTTATGCTCGCCTATTTCTTTTCTTCTTCTTTTGCTCATGGCCTTTTTTTTACAATAAAGGTTTTACATTATTAACTATTCCATGTCACACTTCCTCACCTAAGTGCAGGCATCTGTCTCCTACCCATGCCGGCAGTTCTGACTCTGGGCATTGCTGCTCTTCCAAGTTTTATCAGTTTCGCCCAACCCGCCGGCCAGTTAGGTAATAGCCTCTTAACAATCCCTGGCTAATTAGCTAGCTCACACACAGCACTCAGCATTTGTGCAACGTGTCTCCATTAGTGCCGAACCCCTAGTTCTTTTGAGCTAGTTCATGTACAACACCTGTTGCTTGATTCAGTGGTTCCTCTGGCTAGTTCCTATGTTAACCCCTTGTTGTCCAGTCTGTTGTTTCCCTTGTGCTGTTCCAGTTTTCCTCTCTGTCTGTGGTTATTCCTGTGTTACCTGTACCTCCTGTTGCTTCCTGTGTCTCCTGTGTCTGTAGTGGCCACTGGTGTAAATTTCCTGGATCCCTTGGCTTGTGACTTGACCTCTCTTACTTGCTGCCTGCCTTGACCCCGGCCTTCCTTGACAAATCTCCTGCTTAGTGATTTGGTGCCGTGTATCTTCCTGCCCACCCTGATGTGCCCAAGGACTGCAACCTGGCGATAACCAGCAGTGCAACATCCTCACCATTAGAGACTCTGGAGAAGACCTGGTTGCCACTTAGACTCTGCACCTTGGCCCTTCTTAGGTCACACACCACTTTTGTGTGAGCCATAGCGCCCCCTAGTGGCCCTGTCTCCCCAAGCGTGACATTCCATCAAATCTATCTATACCTAGTTGTTTGCAAGTTACTAATCTGTTTCCGGCATTAGGGATTATTTGTTCAGGTTAAAAAAACGGACATATCATGAACCACAGTGGGGAAGTGCCCAGGTAGGAACAGGTGGGGTGGCAGCTTGCTTTTAAAGTAGAGTAAAGAGTTAAGTTAATGCACATGTAAATGCAACTTTAAAACATGCTGTACACTACAATACTATGTAAAATTTTAGTGTTGGTTAAAACATTTATTTTCACTTTGTTTTCAGTCTTCTTTGCATATCAACAATGCTGATCTCATTCTATCTCTATCTAGCTATTCTAACAATCTAACAACATAATTTTCAGGATGGGTTTCCTTACAATGACTGAGCATCAGACTATGCCTGTGCTATTTCTTTCATCATGTGCAAATTGTGACATCTCCATCAGGGCTTTGTTACCATATAAAAGGTAATGCATAAATAAGTACCATACCAGAATGACTAGGCATTATTTTAACAAAAACTGTATTTTTAATTAAAAAAATATGAATTTTCTGTAGCATGGTAAAGCCTAATGGGTCCATTTATAAAGCATTTATAAAGCAGTGAACCACAGGTCTTGGGGATAATCCTCCTGGTCTACATGTTTCCAATGACAGCAAACAGCCATCGGAGAATGTTTACTGGGTCTCAGATTGACTGCTTTATAACCAGACCCCTAAATGACTTTGTAATTGGTTTTACATATAAAGGTTTGTAAGAAAACCTGATTCAAGACTGAATCCATCAAGTTTATATCAGAGTTTCCACTTTGGCAGAGTAGGCAAAGCTTGATATACTTTGGCATTACATGCTTTCCACCAGGACAAACAATTGAAATATTATATCAGAACAAGCAAAAAGGCAGGAGGTGTAATTCAAAGTGTAGTTATATCATCATCATTGGGTGATCAGGAGGGCTACAACCTTTTTATTTCTGAAAAAACAAACCATGAAAGTTTAGAACCTGTATTAAAAAGGTTCAGCGCATGGATACCTTTTAAAATATATAATGAATTTAAAAATTTACATTTAGGAAAAGTTTGACCTTCCCTTTCTTTTACTTACTATGCATTCTGATGAAACTTCTAGAATCAATGGACTCCTGTTACTTAACAAGATTTGCCCAACACAATCCTACAAAGATTTAAGTAATATCTCACCAAGTTTAATCAAGACTAAGTAGATAAAAATACATACATATGACTTTGCCTAACTTTTACTGAATATGTCTCTTTCAAGGTCTAGCATAAATAGTATCAACTTAATCCCAAATGTCCCTGGCAAGGCACCAAATTATCACTTAGAAATTACAATTTGCTAAACGAATAGGAAGAAAAGCTTTGATTATGTGAAGCAGGGTTAAATGCCATGCGTTTTCTAATGTGTTGTTAGAGTGATGAGAACTGAGGTTTTTGTTCATGTAATTCATTTCTGTCTTACAAGAGCAGATGAATTAAATGGCACATGAATATTAAGCGTTGTTCTATTCTAGGAACCTTCAGGGGTCACACAGAGACTACAATGCATCCCTACTGCTAAACTACTCATGGCTGCCAAATGGATACACAAAACTTTACATCTGTGATCTTTTAATGCATGTAATATGAGTCACCTTTGGACATGTCTAATTCCATATCTGATCAAAACTATTAAGAAAGAAAGACTGGAAAAGTTCTATGCTATCCCCGGTATTAGGTTAACTAATTAACACATTTTCATGTGATTGATGCTGATAGAATTCCATAGACACCACTATAGTGACCATGAAAAATTGCCAAGGACACCTTCCATTAAAATATTGCTGAACTAGGATAGCTGTCCTTGAGTGGAGTTAAAATACCAGTCTATGCAGTCTATAAAAGAAGTGAAATTGTATGCAATGTAAATGATAATATAGGATTGTGTTTATGAAGAATACAATATATTGTATATGTGAGGCAAAGTGGTCTGCTGAATCTTTACAGATACAGAGAGCACAAAAGTTTTTTTGGGCTCATGTTGGCATGGGTCATCCATACTAGACAATACAGATATTAAAAAAAAAAACTTTTTACTTTCTTTGGCTTGACAGCAAGGAGATTAAATTTTTGCTGTGTTTTGCCCAATTAGCATTTTGTATGCCTGTGAAGTAGGCGGTACAATTTATTATCTGTATTACTTGCTGAACAGACAAATACAGGTCAGATAGTTTTTAATACAAGTGTGGTTATTAATTTTACTAGGAAATAAATAGCTTAGATACCTGTGCTTCTACAGCAGCCAGTCAAGCCCGACTTTCTATTCTATGAAGCAATTAGAGAATAAAAAGACAATGGCCCTGATTAATTAAAGCTTTCCAAGGCTGGAGAAGATACACTTTCATCAGTGAAGCTGGGTAATCCAGCAAACCTGGAATGGATCTGGTCCAGGATTTAAAACATTTGCCAGCAAATAGAAAATGATTTTAACCCCCCTAGCGGTAATCCTAAGTGTGACTCTGGATTTTACCTGCTTACCTTTTTGCATGGAAATACAGACAGAATAACACTAGGGGCGGTTAAAGAAAGCCATTCCAGGTTCGCTGGATCACTAAGATTCACTGATGAGAGTGTTTTCTCTCCAGCCTTGGAGAGCTTTACTAAATCAGACCCATTGAAAGAGATGTTTTTATTTGGCAGAGTTGGGCCAAGATGGCTTTTCTTTAATTCACATGGGACCCAAATTCTGAATATTTCTTTCCTTGTCCACAGTCCTCCAAACTGATCTACAATGGATTGCATCTATGTATGTACAAGCACCTCACATTTCCATTAGTGTTTTAGGAAAGTTTCACTGTAAACTTTTATACGTGCTTACATACTGCTCATCTCTGCATAAGACTGGAGGCTGTGTGAGAATATGTATGCATGCTGTCTGTGGTATTGATATACGTGAAGGCACCTGTATCAGTTTTCAGGTTCAGCCTGATCAGGATTATGGGGCTAATGCAGCAAACATTAAAACCTTGATAGTCCTAACCTTTCAGTACTTCACAAAAAACTAAATAAAAAAATGTCTATGGATATACTAAAGTGGAACTAAACTTTAAAAAAAATTTGCAAGCCGCCAGCTCCCTATTGTAGAAGGGACAGGCTATGTATGTCCCTATCTGTAGTAAAACACACATGCCTGTTCATAATTTTCTATTTTTTGTGCAATAAGGTGAGTATGTGCAGCTCAGTGTGCAATTCTGGCATACCTAGGTGTCAGGATTTAACCTCCTGGGCGGTTCATTTCTGTCTGGTTTTATGTTTAAAAACGGTACATTGTTTTTCATGAAAATTTATTTTACAGTATATTATAATAGTATGAGTATAATAAAGTTTGAAACATAAAATCATGTCAAAATAATAAATTAAATTAAAAAAAAATCCAAAAATAAATATTATACTCATACTAATATAATATACTGTAAAATAAATGTTCATGAAAGACAATGTATCGCTTTTTTTTTTTACCGCTACAGCTATTTTGTATTGAATGCAATACAAATAGATTTAAATTTCCCGCCCTGAACAGAACGTCCGCACACACTGACGTCCCTGGGAACTCCCCAGTCCTCGGGAAGGCAGCCGGAGGAAAAAAGAGGACTCGGAGGACGATGGAGGACACCGGCGGATCAGGTAAGACTTGATTTTCTATCATTTTCCATTTTAGCTACCCCGAGTGTGACTCAGGGTTACCTCTTCCAGAATATTTTTTCTACCCCGAGTCACACTCGGGGTTACCTTTGGGGGGGGGGGGGTTAATGAACACCCACATGCATATATAGGAGTTATGTCATTCTGGCCTGGTCACTCCTGAGGGCCAAATACCCCAATCCACAAGAAGGCTGGGTGAATATATTGGTGTCAGCAAGGGAGCAAGGAGAGATGAGTTTAGTTCCACTTTAAATTGGAATTTGGGTAGAGTCCTCTTTTTCTCTTTGCAATGGCTCATTTTGATTTGATAGATAATTGTGTGCAGGGCCTTGGCATAGACTTGGCCTAAAGGACATAACCTCAACGGTCAGACTGGTGGCACAGCATGGCTCTGTGATATCAGTCTAGCACACCGGAAGAAGAACAGTGGCAGGTAGTGGTTTACCTGAGGAGCCACTGGATGACAGAGGTTGAGAATTTGGTGCCCCAGCTGTGGGTATTTCTACCATACAGTTGTCTGTGAGAAGCTGATTTCACTACAAGTTTTGACAAGCTGTCTTTACTTCAAATAAAATGACTGCAATACTTAAAATCATACCCATTATTCTAGACTGAATTACACTGTCATTTTACTATTGTACAAATGCATTTCTCACACAACTTTGATGGGGATAATTGCCTGGTCTTCCATACAGCTTTAGTGTCTATAAGAGCTGCTATCTGCTACATTTACCCTTTTAAGAAACAACATTGCACCTCTCATTATAACTGAACGAAATATTTATTTAGGAAGTTGGTTGATGCTTATGTATTCCTTCTTGTCTGTTTTATAAATGTTTAGTAACATTAGATAAAGTCTTCTTGCAGCCATTTTGGACTCAGAAGGGCTGCGTCATTCTATATTCTGGTTATCATTACAGCTACCCACTATGTGCTGTCAGTGGAACAGCTGGTGTGGGACCATGAGTTGCAATGTAAATTTGCATAAAATCTGTAGATATTAATTAAAGCTGAATGACACAGACAGAGAAGTTACAGGAGATGAGACATGAGCTTGGGACATGTCCTTCAGGCACATGGCACACATAGGTCAATAGAAAAAGACAAACAGTTCAGAAAAGGTTACTTTAGGAAATAAATGAAATATTATGTGTTACAGATTTATGAATAATTCTACTAGGAATATGCCCATCATTTCCCTAAATTTTTACCCAACATTCCATTTTCTATAATTCAACTTTTTATTACATGACTTTTTATTATATGACTTAAGATTCACACTACATCGGTTATTCAGTAAAAAAAGAACTTTAAAGTATGTTCCAATATTACTGTGCTTGGAAATTTACCCAGCATGTATTGTTTTTTTTAGCTTGTACATTATTCAAACTATTGCCTGGTTTGAGTATATTTTAAAGTGCTTCTTTAACTTAGAGTTTTTATTTTTTGTTTGCTTATAGAGAGCACACACACTAAAATGTTATTAGGCTGGGTTCAAACCAGTATTTTTACCATGGTGTTTACCACTCTCAGGGGCACTTACTACTGCGTAATATCCACAGGTGGTGCCTCAGGGGTTAGCACTCTGGCCTTTGCAGTGCTGGGTCCCAGGTTTGAAACTCAGCCAGGACACTATCTGCATGGAGTTTGCAGGTTCTCCCTGTGTTTGCATTGGTTTCCTCCGTTTCCTCCCATATTCCAAAAACATGCAGTTAGGTTAATTGGCTTCCTCAAAAACATGACCTTAGACTGTTAAAGACATATGACTATGGTAGGGATATTAGATTGTGAGCTCCTTTGAGGAACAGTTAGTGACATGACTATGGACTTAGTTAATAATAAATAATATTGATAAAAACATTTGTGCAATTATTTCTAAAACATCCTTGCTGAGCATTTGCAGGCACTTTAATTTCCTTGCAAAGCTGTTTTCAGGCAATAAAATGTCAGACTTGCAAGTGATTGTATCGGAGGGTGCAAACAGTTCAATTCAAATCTATGAATTGCCATGCAAGTTCCATGCCATTTACCAGCTTATATGGGGGGTGAGCACTACAAGTAGACACAGACAAGGAATGATCATAGACCTGCAAGTACCATAACAATTACAAAGATGTTGGTGGATGTTAGGCTATAACCTTTGCCATATTATGCTGTGCATACTTGCAGATTATGGCATGTGCTTACCTTTTCTTTGTGGTTTGCAGTGATTACAGATCCAAGATGCTGTTATCATTACACCCCTCCAAAGCTACCATCTTCATTGCCAAGGCTCCCTGTTCTGTCACAATCCTTTTCAGCCATCAGGCTTCCACTGTCTCTGGCACCTAGCATTTTTGGCAGTGCCAACAGCACCGGAGAGGAGGTAACTATTGCAGTCAGAACCTTTTTTCATCTATTTAAAAAGTTGAAATCTTGCTTCCCAAGGCGGCCCATTTTCCTTTATTTGTGTTTTTTTTCCCTCTGACATTAGGCACTTTCAGAGTTTCTGATTCTAAAGGCACACCACGCAACATCCCTGATTTAGGTTTGTACAACTGTTTCCAAGACTGCTCATCAGGTAGCAACCATGGCCTCAAAATAAAATCTTTAGAAACATTTTAGTAAAATAATAAAAAAGAGTAAATGTTTGCAAAACAAAACAACTCATAATGAATTAAGGGAATTCTAAGGATTTGCAGAATTGCTTTTGGCTTTTCTGAGTACTCCTGATGGTTCCATAGCAGCCTAGGAGTCACAGCTTCCCAAGATGGATCCATACCATGAGAAGCCTAATTTGTCTTTTATGTGAACTGATTCATAATGTAGATGTAGAAATGGCTTACATATTACTTTTATTACATTTTCAGTTTAATCAATACTTTTATAGTAATAAAAGTGAAGTTTGCATCTGATACCTTTAAAACTTTCTAGTTAGCAGATAATAAAAAAAAATATTTCACCTTCATGCTCATGGCTCTGTACATGTAAATTCAGCTAAATTTATCAAGATGTGAATTAATACCAATTTGCATGGCCTTTTGTATTTACTGCAGAATGCTTTTTGATTTTTTTTCTTTTTGTATCGACATTGAAAAAACAATAGGTTTGGTTGAAAAACATTTATTGTGTTTGGATATTATGTAATAATAAAATCCCTTTTTAAATATGATCTATTTAATGTAAAGTAGAATAATGTAACAACGCCCCCAAGTGGCAGAAGCCTTGGCTGCATAAAAATAGTGAATATTCTATATTGCAAACAGACATTACAAACCATTATTATTGTATTTTCTTTCTGTTTATTTATTTACCTAACCCAGATGAGAGAGCCAGAGATAGGCTTTATTTTACTTTATAAACATGTGAAACAAGTTGCCATTGGTATTACCTCTTAAAGCAGAACTTTCACCAGAAAAAATATAAAATACCGCTTACCTTGCACTGCATTGGCGTGAGATCAGGTGACGTATTTTCCTGCAATGCGTACGATTAAATACTTTTTCAACATTATCTCTAATGACAAATGCCCAATTGTGCATACAGAAGGAGCAGCCCACCACCTCCTTGGATATGTGATGCAAGTATCCCAGGGGGTTTCGGGTTTCTCCTTCACTCTTTCATGCATTTGCAGTGAAGACAGGATGGGAGGAGACCACCCGAAAATATTGTAGGTGTTAAAAAATAAACACTTTAATGTCTACCTTACCAGATGCCAATACTTGCCTATTGTTGGTTCTCTCACCGTCCTATTGATCTGCTGGAAGCAGAGGAATTCCCTGTACTTCCAGGTATGTAGCCAGCAATAGTCATTGGTCCATGGCTATTAAATGGTAACAGGGAGATTGTCAGCCATATGTAAGGCTGGCAAAGAGACTTTGAGGATGCATAAGGCTTTCTGAATGCTTTGATGGAAAGGTAAATAGGCGCAGCTGGGATAGGTGCCCTTTATAGGAACCCATTTGAATAAGGAAACGGACCCCTGCCATTGGCTTCAAACAAGGTACCACATCCCAAAAATTGACTACATAGGTACTACAAAGTCCTGCTTTTTTTTTTTGGAAATCTCTGTATTCAAATAGGGATTTGTATGTATCCTTTATGTGAACTGGTTCCATTATCCCTATTTAAACACCTTTGTGCAACCTTGCTAATGCTGTAAGTATCACCCAAATTACTGGTTCCCCAAAACGAAATTTGTGCACCACTTCCAAGGAATGGGATATGGAAAAAAATTGGTCACTTTAATTTAGGGGGTGAGCTGCAAGGAGAGGGGCTTTGGTGGATAGGTGATCACAGCTGGCATTGACATGAAGGCAGATCATGTTACCCTTGATTACGTAAGAAATCTTAAGAACTGGTAAGTATAAGGATATACTTATTAATAAATACTTACCACAAAAAAAAACAATATTAATCATAATCATGATAAATCTTAAGGAATAGCAGCCTAAATGAATAAATGGTAATATTTAATGAAGAATATGGATCTGTACACATTCCATTGTAGCCTCTTTTTTGTTGTGGTTTCTATTCCTGTCCACAAGTGTGTGCAGGTCATATGACTGTTCGTTAAAATTAATGAGATGTTGTGTAAGCTGGCACGACAATAAAGTCACCATGTGGCGTTCTTTTATTGAATAGCATCTGTACTGTCAGCTAAATTTGGATGCTCATGAAACATTGTTTCAGGCTAAAATATTAAGCGTATGACAAGAAAAAAAACTGGATCTACATTAGGCACATCATATGCAATCCTTTCATTCATTGTTTGCAGCTGTCATTATTTTATAGCAGTTATTAAAAAATGTTTTATTAAAGTGACCTTGTCTTCTTTACTTTTTAGTGCAATGTTTCAACTTTAACACTCACCCCTAACCACATTTTACCAACCATTACAATGCTTCATCCCTACGCTTTCTCCTGGGGCTTCCATTAGCAAAATATACAGTGCTTCCGGTTATGTTGGAGTGTGTGACTTTCTCCCAAAATGCACTTTTTGGGCTAAGCACCCAGTCACTAGGCCTAAACTCTGTCACCTAGTAGAGAGGGTGAGTTCATTAATCCCTGTAAGTTTAATCAGCTGGGGCAACTTGCAGAAGCTATGATGGAAGAAGTAGCAAGGGGGTGCTATGAAGATGAGCACAACCAAGTTAGAAGGTATGCTGAGTATAGATCAGTGGTTACCAACCCGTGGTCCGCGGACCAAAAAATTTTGGTGGCTGGTGCACCCTCCATTGCAGTCAGGAGAAGGACAGAGCCGGGGACCATGTCTCCCATACGGATTGTAGGCTCCGGGTGGTGCGCGGTTTGTGTCGCTGGACGCAACCCGCCCACGCTCCCATCGCAGGCTCAGACCTGAGGTGGGAGAGTGGGAAGGTTCTGGTCCAAAAAGGTTGACGACCACTGGTATAGATGACCTTGAGTAATATGATATGGTCTCTTGAGAACTACTCTTTACATAATTTTGCAGGTAAATGCTGAAAAGAATTTACAACATGTTCAGATGACACTGTTGTGTTTTCTATTAAGGAATTTACGAATCCAAACTTCCTAATTAAAAGAATACTGCATTTCATGAGATTACAGTCACCAAGGATTCCATTGATAAGTAAAAACCTATCATGCATCAAAGTAATGTATTATTAAAAAGTTATATATTAATATGAAAAGTTCAGAATTAAATTTTGGCACTGCACAGACACAAAAGTCAGAGTCACAACTATACTGTGTCCAGACAATAAACAAATAAATTATTTACATATTCTTATAGAGCAGTAAAAGAACTTTAAAGCAAACCATACCTACCCCCACCAGCTGCTTGTACTGTGAAGTTATTATTTCTCAAAGATCACAACAAAGGCACTAAACTATGTTTCTAACAGTTTACAAACATCTGCTTTGTCCCTAACGTACATATCAGGTCTCAGCTGTGAAATTTGAAGATGGAATGCTCTACATATCCTTTAGCTACAAAGGTAAATGAGGACTTGTGCCTTGATTGTTCTTCAGAATAAATAAATATTTTAGTGTGCATAGACTCTGCACAGGTTTAAGTTAAACAAGAAAATTGCACTTCAAAAAGACTTGGTGTTTGTATGTAAATGACACATGTTGGAGTTGTAACAGTGCAATGGGCACCTTTTCTCACATATTTTGAAACTACCCGGCTTTGACTTCTTTGTGGTTGCAGGTGTTGGATATTATGTTTAGGCTTACTGATATATTTTGATATGTACCAAACCTGAATTAGCTCTTCATTTTCTCACTATGTTTTAGAAGCACTACCATTCCTCTTTATTGCACCATTTATTCATTGATACTAAGGTATGTATCTCCACTGTTTGGAAACAATCTTCCCTACCGACTCTCTGTCTTCAGTCATTTTGAGGGTAAATTATCTTACATATATGGAAGACTTATACTTACACTTATACTTGCTGGGAGCTTAGAGAAATACAGAAACACCGGGCTTTACTTGTTTTAGTATACTACAACCATATATTATCTGACAATAAAGAATAAAAACCCATACGACAGCTCACCATCCAATACCTACATGTAATTACTATCTTAGACTTTCATTGTAATCTTTTTTTTTTCCCTCTATCTCTCTACCTTTTTCTCTCTTTCCTCTATCTTCTACTTTTTCTTTCCCCCTCTCTGCTTACATTTTATATATACAAAAACTTTTTTTATAATATTATAGTTATTTTACTCAGTTGTATGTTAGAATTGTTTATGTAGGCAGTTTTTGGTTGAATGAAAATAAAATTTAAATTGAATCAATTTTCAGGAATATCAATTTTTGTTAGTTAAAAATATGATTTATACATGTCATCTCAAAGTATTCTCCACGTTTCGCGACATAGGCTTCCTCAGGATGCTATCCATGAGACCGATATAAATCATATCTGTCAAGTATTTAAACCAAAAATAGCCAGAACAAGAAATGTGTGGAGAGTTACACATGGTCTTGATAATTTACCACATCTAGGCACAGGAAAAATAGGAAGGAGCCTAAGAAAAAACCCCTGAATATTAGGTACAACAAATAGACTTTATAATATGGCCATCCTAAAAATTTACATACAAACCGACATGACAGGTTGATGGTGTCACCCTTGAGACATGGCCACTAGGGAGTTGCTATGGCTCACACAAAAGTGGTGTGAGCCCTGAAAAGGGCCAAGGCGCAGAGTCTAAGTGGCATACAGGTCTTCTCCAGAGCCTCTAGTGGTGAGGATGTTGCGCTGCTGTATACTGCCAGGTTGCGGTCCTTGGGCACACCAGGGTAGGCAGGAGGATGCACAGTACCAAATTACAAGACAGAAGAATTGTCAAGGAAGGCCACGGTCAAGGCAGGCAGCAAGCAAGAAAGGTCAGGTCACAAGCTAGGGGTCAAACACCAGGGATCCAGGAAATAGACACAAGTGACACGGGGCCACTGCAGACACAGGGAACACATGAGACACTGGAAGCAACAGTAGGCACAGGTGACACAGGAATATCCACAAAGAGGAACACTGAAACAGCACAAAGGAATTGGCTGGAAAAAACAGACTCGGCATCAAGGGGTTAACACAGGAGCTGGACAGAGGAAATACTGAATTAACCAAGAGGTGTACAGGAACTAGCTCAGAAAATCTAGGGGCTTGGCACTAGTTGAGACACATTTCACGAATGCTGAGTGCTGTGTCTGAGCTAACTAAATAGCCAGGGATGATTAGGAGGCTATTTCCTGATTGGCAGGCTGGTTGGGTGAAACTGATGAAGTTTGGGAGCATAGGTACAACCAGAGTCAGGACTGCCCACATGCGCAGGAGAGAGAGGCCTGCGCTTTAATGAGGAACGAGTGTGACAGAAGGTGGATGATGGATCAGCACTTCCTAGTATGCCCCCCTTTTTAAAATTTGGCATAAATGATTTCAGATATACTGGTCTCTTCAGTCCTGAGGGAGCTTATGTTGTGAAACACTCACTGTCGAATACTGTGAGATTGGATGTACAAACAATGTTTCTAGTGAACATATTTTTAAATTTCTAAATATATAATAAATCAAAGTTTTAACAAATGTGTGATATACTCCTTAATTAGTGCCTTTAAAGTCGTGAAAATTGATTCTGTTTGGTTTGCAAAATCGGTGGATGTGGCACAAAAAAAAAAATATTTATTTATATGTCATAACTCATAAGAGACAACTCATAAACTATAAAAAAAAGTGCAATCCTTGATTGCCTTCTATAGATATTTTAAATTTTCTGCTGGGTCTACACTGTTACTCACAAAATACATTTTTAATTCATTTGTACTACTAAAACGTTTTGCATAAGATATAACACCTTAGTCAGTTCACCAACATGTAATACCATGATGTGCTAAATATGCCTGCAAACTTGCAAGTATCACTGATGAATAATACATTTATTCTTAAACATCCAATGAGGTAGAAAGTCTGGCAATACCCAGATTGTAGGAGAAAACTGTTTATGATTTAATGACATTAGCTGTTTGCAATGATTTATTTAATGCCCTGATTCATATAGTATGTGTGTGTATAATGGCTAATTAGAGCTAATATGATTCCAGCTGTGGGACAGTATTTGTGCACTAATGTAATAAAACATGATTTATTATTGGTTATTTTGGTATCACATTCAATATCTACTTTTTGTACATATTATTAGGGATGATCGAAATGGCCTGTTGGATTTGAGTTCATTAAATGAAAGCAAACTTAGCCATTGGAGTCTATGAGGGTCAAATCCTACCCAAAAAATCCATTTTCAAGAACAATAAGCAGGCTACATTCAAAACAATGTCAGGGGGGTCATGTATCAATGCAAAAACATTTTTGCATATTATGATACATAGGCTTGTTTTTAATCAGCTTTAAAAGCAACATTGAAAATACACCAATCTTTGCAAAAACAAGCTGTATGTGATATTATTTTTTTTTTTAAGTAAAAAAAAACAAAGGGTTATTTTAAAATTTAATCAAATCATTTTTCCAGCCTGGTTTGGGGGCATTTTTCTATACCAGACCGGGTAATACAGGGGGGTAATTATTACATGACCCCTTTCCCACATCCAGTTTATCAAAAAAGAATGTTAAGGTTTACTAGAAGGCTTATCAGGTAATCTAGAAACTCATGGCATATATTCATCCTCTCCCAGAGAAGTGAGCCTATTAGTATCCCTGATTTATTCCCAGTAGGAGTTATTAGCAAATAAAATCACAGACACCATGACAAAGTCCTTTATCTAAATATAAAAGAAACACATATCCTTTTTTACATTTATCAACTTTCCCAGAAGAAGATTCAATTTCAATCATGTCATCTAGCAATTTAAATCTATTGTCAATCAAGATGACCCTATGACCTACGATGTGATTGTACTCCCATTGCTAAATAACAAAGACCATACTGCAGTAATAGTAAAGGCAATCCTGATAAATGAATATAGATTTAGTCAATGACATCACACAGGACTCCCTGTGCTATTACCAAATTACTAGTATGTTCAATTTGGGTCAACATCTTACCTACTTGGAACCCACAGCTAGGTCCCCCAAAAGCTGCATTGATTGTTGTGATTATAATGACATCATGGTAAAGAGATCCAAACATTGAAGCAATCCATGTATCAATTCCCATCCTGTGTGTCCTAAAAACTCACCTTCTGGAGAAAATTGAGCATTCACTTAATGGTCACCTTGTTGTCCATCACCAGCAGAAGGCCTGAACAATGACAAAAATTACCAATCACCTTGAAACCTGTGTTGGATGTCTGAATGTGAAAAGAAAGTAGAGAGGTGGGTAGTTTTGTACAAACTCTTCAGGAAGTATTAGCTACCCACCTACAGAAAATGTAATAAGGTGTGAACATTCTCCGTGAGATTATACAGAACAGACCAATTTAAACCAAATATAATCTCTAGCAAACAGTAGATATGGAAGGTAACACTAATGAAACCAAATATAAATTGCATTTGTCATAACTAGATTGTTACATAGCTGAATCCTAATTTTCCAATTGTTTTGTGGTTATTGAATAGTATTAGTAACTTATGTTTTCCTGGAATTGCTTTTTAAATAAACCGCCTTGAACAAATCCCATCTCTAGGCTATTATAGATGTATTATCCTTGAGAAACATCCAGTTGTGGAAATATATCTTGTAAATGAGTAAATTCATTGGAGCTTCTGCTCTGTTATTTTGCCAAACAGCAAATAAAAAAGCAATAAAATGTTACAATAAAATCTGCAAACTGATATTCTGCCGTAAGTCATGGAGAAGACCTTGTAGATAAACCAGAATGATAAATGGTCATGTGCTACATGTGCTATGTGACATGAATACAGCTATAGAAGTGTATGCCATGATGTGTAGACATTTAAACAATATGTGAGCGCCGTGGGGAGGGCCTGTATTGCGCCTAATAGGCAACTTCAGGGATCCAATTTTAAAATGACAGAGAAAAGGAGAAGTGATGTAGTCAGGAGAAAGTAATTGAATAAAGTATTAGAGTAGGTAGAGGGCAACACCATCAGTCAACCGATGACATGGAGAGAAACACATAACCTGGAGGTCAACTCAGGGTCAGGATGAGGAAATGGGATTGAGTATGAGAGGAGATTAAATCGTAAAGTATTTTAGAAAACAAGATAGAAGGTAGGATCACCTGGAGGCAAATAAAAAGGATGATTTCTGGAGGAGAAAGCAGGTTTCTACATAAGCCTTTAGGCACTTTGTATTGTCAGGAATTATCTGTGCATTGACAAAACATGAGATATCTGCATAGGGTTTTATAATGTTTACAAGGCTCAATAAAGCAGTCAAGCACTATTAGAGTAGTTGGACATTAATGGTATTGAATTACATTAAAATGGATTCTCTTTACATTCCTTTTCATATAAATTTTATATTAATCTGCATGACTATGGAATTGCCTTTACCAAAAACAAAAAGCCAATAAGCTCAACATCCAGATTTGATAAACTTTGGCACAGCAGCACTAGTACAGACCAAATAGACAAATTAAGTAATCCATTACACTTTCCCCATGACATTAAACCAGAACTTAACTGAAAGTTAAAAAAAATCACACCTTTAATTTCGCAGACCCCTCGATCGCGCTGGAGAAGTCCTCAAAGGGGTATCGTGCTGTTCTCAAATTCTCCTTCATCTTGGTGCAAAGGAAGCGCTGGGCGCCGCTATCTTTGGCCTCCTTTTTCCGGGGTATGTCACCCGATCGCGTACTGCACAGGCACAAGATTGGGTGATGTAGCCTGCTCTAAAAGGGAAAAAAAGTGTGCCGAGATCAGGCATGAGCAGAAAGAGCAGCCAAGAGCCTCTCGGGATGTGTGATAAAGGTATCCTGGGAGGCTCTGGGCTCCCATTCAGCCTTGATCGGTGATCAAGGCAGAAAGGGAATGGGCCCAATCTTTTTCTTTTACACTTAAAAAAAGTAATTATTGGAGTTGAAGTTTTACTTACCCTATTATGTAAAATAACAATTTTAGTTTAGGTCTGCTTTAAGAAGTGATATCTTTTCAAAGTAGCAGTTGAACTTTTATTCTTTTGACAACCACTACCCATCACTAAACCCATAAATCAGGACAATATTGCAGAAATTGGGACTACTGGTAGGTAGGCCAATAAATGAAAATAAACCTGCGCTTGTTTTATAGTCCTGCTGTAAGCCCTGGTCTGCACCAGTCCTCATCAGACACCAGTCCCCTAATTTTACACCGCAGTATTCACCTTTAGTAAGCCCCCGCTCAGCCTCGGGAGACTGGTTGTGTCTCCCAGCACTGGGTTGTCCCCAGGACTTACTGCGCAGGAGATGGTGACTGGGAATGGGCTGGCAGCAAGCCAGGAGCCCACAGATAGCAGTACCAAGATTCCAACAGATACAAGCCCAGAATACAAAGCAGAGGTCATACACAGAATATCCGTCCACCAAACGAGGTACACAAAGACAAAACACAAGAAAAGTCGGGGTCACAGGCAAGGGTCAGTCCAGGCAACAGTCAGAAACAGGCAAAGACTGAATCAGGAGCCAATTGCTTCTGAAATCCCCTTCAGCTATGCACAGCCTCACAGAGTGGTGCTGGAGATGCCAAAAATACACACAGCCTGCACCGCAAAAGGGAAGCTGGGGCTGCTGCTATCTATTCCTGGCCGCTGCAAATTACATCGCTGGACAGAATAAACAGTGTTTCATACTGTGAGTCGCCGGACAGATGAGCATCTCCTAACACCTGCATGTGTTTACAAGTTAAATATTAACAAGAGAATGGATAAAAAAGAACTTGGGTTTTTGATGGGCAATTTTTAACCGACAAAAGTACCATACATTATATAAATATCAAACAACACATATATACAAGGTTCTGAAGTAGTGAGTCAGATCCCATTAGGCTTGTTCATATTGTTCAAACCCTATGTGTTGATCCACAATTATTTCAGTTATCATAAAACATGTATTTTTCAATAATTAAGATTCTGCAAAATTACTATATACCTGAAAAAAAACCTTCAAAGAAATACTTCACATAACTTACCGTTTCTTTTAATTATTTATTTTTAATATTTTTCATTCCACATTAAACCTATAAATTAAAACCTGATAATTTTTTACTTTGTATTAGTTATATAGTTATATATTGTTTCCAATGCACCCCTGAGGAAGCCTGTTGGCGAAATGGGATGGGATTAGAGACGTTGCTTTTTTAATCATAGGAAAATATCTGTATAGCTTATGGTAAAACATCCCATTACCAAGCAAAAAAACCCAGTTCGTCTTTTTTCTTCTTTTCCCTTGTTGCTTTAGGTGGTCGGCTGTGGGGAAAGTATATTCATTTAGAGCTAGGGAATTGTTTTAACTTTATTATTTAACCAAGTTAAATATTAAACAATAAAACAAGGACAGTTTGGCATAAACCATTTCCAGTAAAGGCCCATCAATGATTCAGGCCAATTTAGTAATTCTAGACTATATCAAATTATATCTAAAGCTTATCTTATAAATATGTACAAATATCACAGCTTTTGTGTTTGATAATTGTACAACAGTCATACCCACTGCTAATGACCAACCATTTCTCACTATTGTCAGAAAAAACACAGTAGCATCAGACATATTTCCTTATAAATTTTGTCCGGTTATATGCTGCTGACAAATATTTTTTAAGGTTAGTCTTTCTTGAGCAGAATACAAAGTGCAGGATTCTAAAAAGAAAAAACTGATATCAGAATATTTGTAACAAAATTTCAGCATTTTAATAATAAATCCTGGTGACATGACCTTTTTTTAGTGTGGTTCTATTAAAGCATCCAGGAGCTTCATACTGGTGTTTATGAAATTAAGGTGGATTTTGGTAGCATTTAAATGTGAAATAGATTTCAAATGGCTCTTGATATTTATAGAAACTGCTTTCAACTATCTTGGATCTGTTCCTAACTTGGATCTGTTCCTGTGACAAAATAAAAAAGAACAAAAAATGTTATGTGGCAGTACATAATAAATGATCAAATACAACAAAAAAAGAATACAAACAAAAAAAGAACACTAATGGCACTTTAACATGTGTGTGGTGCAGCAAAACACTGTAAAATCCTTGCAATGCACCCAAGACATCTGCTTTGTTTGTGATGTGTTGCAGTGCCATTTATTGCCAATGTAACACACATTGTGTTACTAAAAAAGGTTATCTATGTTTTTTAATTCATTGCGTTGTGTTGACAGCCTATTTATAACGAATGAATCAACCTTTAGTTCCATAAACTAAACTACACCAAAAAAACAAAAAAACTTTTGTAGCAAATATTCTGCTTAATATAATATTCTGCTTATTATGCTATCCGTACTAGCATATCATGTCATTATTCATAATAATATAAAATAGTAGATGGTAAACTAAGGACCAATAGTTTCAAAAGTTGCATGAAATTACTGTTTCTTGATTGGACAAGTTGAGTTGATATTTACTTCTTTGCATATCTGTTTCTGTTCTGTATCAAAAACTTCTTTTAAACTGTTTCGGATAAAAACAATAGTGTCAATGCAAAGCGATACAAAATTTACTTATTTACAAATATCCTAATCCACTAAGTAGTTTTTTTTATGTTTCAATCACAGAACATTCTTTTCATTATTTATATTGTCTTACAATTATTACCTCGATGCGTTTTGCAGATGCTTCACCTGTTACGTACAGCTACAAATTCCCTGAACATATTTTCTAAACATATTTCCTAAATAACTCACATATTGTTACACCGTTATTTAAACAAATCACATTCTAGCTGCATTTTTAGTATAGATTAAAAATTAAAGGGCACAGGCTATGTCTCTTGCAATAAAAAAACTTTCCTGCTTGTTCACAATTTTCAATATACAATCTCAGCAAACTTCGATGGCAGGAATGAAGTAACTCCTATGCACATACACATGAGTTACATAATTGCAATGTGGTCAATCAAGTTGGCCCGAAAATCCTGATGCTGGAAAAGACATGGATAAGTATATTTATGTTGACGAATGAGAGGGGATTTTACTTCCAAAACTAAAATCTGATTGGTTGCTAAGTCAAATGCCTTCCTTCTTTGTATGCCTCCACCTTCTTGTATATGACCTAAAAAGACCTTCTTCTTTTTCAGCTCTGTTTATTTCTAATTTTAGAGGATTGAAATCAGAGAAATGAACTAATAAAATTAATTTTCATATAAATTAAGCTTTGTCGGCTTATCCCTTCAGCAAACACAATTATGCAGGGCTGTGCTCAAAGTGTAAAATATGGCGGTAGCAATGTTTTCCCCCTTCATTAAATATAACAAGATCCTAATTAATTTTCTGTAAATAATTCTTAACCTCCGTAGAGTTCTTGTTCTGTCCAAATTTCTGTTCAAAAAGCATTACAATTTTTTTGCATGGAAATTTATTTTACATTGTAGGCTTTAATTCTAAGGCATAACTCCCCAAATATGTCAAATAGTTAATAAACTTAACTAATGTAATAATAAACTTTAAAAACAAAAAAAAAATCTTGTAAAAAAAAGTTAAAAATGTATAGTAGCATATATGATCTATATATATATTAATTATATATATTATATGAAGATTTCTTTGTATTGGAGTCAAAACAGCTATTTTGTATTGAATCCAATACAAAATGATTTGAATTTCTCGCCACTCCGCCTGCACGAACCGGCGCCCGCACCGACCTCACCGGGAAACCCTGTAGATCTCGGCTCTTCACTTCGTGCCTGGAGATCGGGCATAGAAGACGTGTCCCCAGGAACTGCGGGGACCATAAGGACAAGGGGGGACAACAACGGAGGAAGGTAAGTAGGGTTTTTCTTAGCTTAAAGCTACCCCAAGTGTGACTCGCGATTACCGGTTTTGGCATCTAAAATCCACCCCGAATCACACTGGGGATTACCACTAGGGGGGTTAAATATTATTCTGCATTGAGTTAATTGGAGTGCAATAGCTGAGTTTACTGTAAAGCCAAAAATATGTTTTATCCGCAGCAGCAGCATGACTGTGGTATGAAAGAGCCTTTATTAATTCACAAAAAATTTACCTTACCCCTACCATTTTAACCTTTTATTACCACACAAACCAAGGATATGCTAAAAAAAAAGCCATCCGGCCTTTTACTAAACAAAAATTTTGTTACACATATTTTAAGATTTAGAACATCATATTACTAACCATAAATATCAACCATAACTAACAACCAGACATCCCCATCATCTAGTGGCCGGTCCTCAACCATCTTTTACCATATATATATATATATATATATATATATATATATATATCACTGTTCCCAGACCCAACTCCACCGCCTCCGGAACTACACAACAACTATATTACACAAACTTGGAGACCCCATACCACCGATGGCTCTCCACACTCCATCACTTTTACCACATACCTGCACAACACACTTCCCCTCGAGGACCTCACACCGCCAACACATTATCCTTCCCATTCATGCCATACAAACCCAACAATACAAGGGAGGGAGGGTGGGAAACTCTCCAGATTTCTGTCACAACTGTACAGCCCCCTACTATCCCCCTATTCTTTTATAAACTTTTATATCCCCACCCATTGTCCATTTGACAACCAATCAATATAAATTAAAACTGAAACTTCCCCCTCATACTACCACCTGACCTCTGGCCTTCCCCCCACAGTCATGTTGGCCCTCGCCTAGCTCCCTTCTCACAGGCTCTAGGGCCTCCCTGTACTAAATACAAGGCCAAGAAAGTAAGAACTGCTTAGTAAACAGCATTGCTTGGTGGTTGTGACATTGGGCCTGATTTATTAAAGCTCCTTAAGGCTGGAGAGAATACACTTTTATCAGTGAAGCTGGGTGATCCAGCAAACCTGAAATGGATCTGGTGCAGGATTGAAAACATTTGCTAGCAAATGACTTTCCATTCCAGGTTTTCTGGATCACCCAGCTTCACTGATGAAAGTATATCCTCTCCAGCCTTAGAGAGCTTTAATAAATAGGGCCCATTGACTGTTTCCCTCCCCCAATCAACTGTTTTCAGTGTTCTGGGACACAGTTGTAGTTGCAATTGGCACAGTTGCAGAATACAAACATTTGATGCTTTATAGAAGATACCACAGCTTAGTCCCAGGTAAACACTTTTTACCTGAAACGTATAAAAATACAAAAAAAGTCATTTACTGTTGTTAACAAATGTTTTCAATCCTGGACCAGATCCATTCCAGGTTTGCTGGATTACCCAGCTTCACTGCTCAAAGTGTATCCTCTCCAGCTTTGGAGAACATTATTAAATCAGGCTCTTTGGGGCATGCCTAGCTCTGAGCATTCAAACCTTGGCATTCTGATTGGGGCAGAAAGCACATTCAGGATAGGTTTTTGATGCATCTGCTAGGGTAGAGTACTGGGGAGATATCGGGAGTCCTCTCTCATTAAATTATGTCTGTTCCCCTCCAATGGTATCACCTAGCAATAAAGTTTAGTGAAGAAAATTTCTAATAAACTTAGTATTTAGTTTGGCATGTCCTACTACAGATTTTTTTAACAATACTTTGCTATCCTGCTGAGGGACTTTGTGAACATAAAAATATTTGCCTTGTATAGTGACAACTAGTTCTACTCTTTGTTAAAAAGCTAATTTTTCTGAACCTGCTTTTTCTGGACTTTGCTTTGTGAACATTTTAATCATACATAATTACAATATCATATTATGCCTAAAAGCTAGATATACAACATGAAGCAGTACCCTGCTGAATAGTATAAAATAAATATTTAAGGACTCTTGTTTGTATTGTGCAGGTGTTTAAAGCTACTAAACAAACATAAAAGACCTGAATCACATAAAATATGAACTCTGCGGTAACACGCTAGTTGGTATTAAATATGCATCAAACATAAAACGTTAAGAGCTTTATTGTTTGCCTCATATATACATTTTACATCAAAGGCTTGTCCTAAAATTGGTCAAGCATATTTAAATTATTAAAAAAGAACTAAATTATTTTAGTTATGCTATAAAGAGAAAGTTCATAAAAATGTATATGTTCATTCAATGAGGTATGGAAGCAGGTTCCAATTATAATAAAAACTAGCAGATAAAATCATATATGATAGCATAGAAATGCCGTTACCCAGCACGATGCATACTTTTCATCATGTACATGTGAATCATTTGTATAAAACCCTTTGCATCTCTCCTGCTCTTATTCATAAACATTATTGTAAACCCTCATTGGTTTAGCCACTACACTGTCTCCTATCAGAGGTCAAAAAGGGAAGGCAACTGCAACCTCTTAGGGCTGTATTTATAAAATAGGCCATTGAACACATGAACCTGGAAGATTCCCACAAGATTCCCTGTTTAATAAATAGAGAAATATAAACGAAAAATGGTGGTGTCCATCTGTATGTGAGAGATGATCTAAAAGTGAATGTGAAAGAAGAAATTGCGGATGGAACAAACGATGAGGTTGAGGCAATTTGGGTGGAGTTGAATGTGGGGTTGAATAACACACAATTAATGATTGGAGTCTGCTATAGGCCCCCCAGTGCTAAGGAAGAAATAGAAAATCAACTACCAGCACAGATAGAAAAAGCAGCAAAAAGTGGATATGTTTTAATCATGGGAGATTTCAACTACCTTGACATTGACTGGAGTAATGGCACTACAGGAACAGCAAAAGGGAGGAAATTTGTGAATTTAAAACAAGATATTTTTATGGTACAGTTTATAGAAGCCCCAACTAGAAATTATACTCTGCTGGACCTAGTTCTTTCTAACAATGCAGAGCTTATAACAAATGTGCAAATAAAAGAGAATCTGGGTAGCAGTGACCATAATATGATTTCATTTAATGTAAGCTGTAAACAGGAAGCAAAATCAGGAAAGATAAAAACTATTAAAAATATTAAGGGCGTCTCTCTCTGACTTGGACTGGGAGACAATATTGTCCTCAAAGAACACAGAACAGAAATGGGAATGTTTCAAGTCATTTCTACAGAAGCACACAAAAAAAATATTCCAATGGGAAATAAGTTTAAGAGGCTAAAATCATAACCTATGTGGCTCACAGCTGATGTTAAAAAACCCATGAGGAACAAAAAAGGGCATTCCAAAAATATAAAAATGAAGGATCAACTTCATCATTTGAAACCTATAAAGAATATAACAAAAGATGTAAAAATGAGATAAAATGTGCAAAATTTCAAAATGAAAGACAGATTGCAAAGGAAAGTAGGGCACCCCCCCCCAATTGTTTAAAATGTATTAATAGCAAAAAAAAACAGATCTGAGCAAGTAGGCCTCTTTAAGGATGTCGCTGGGTTGGTCTCTGGGAATAAAGACAAGGCAGATTTACTAAACACTTTTTTAGCTCTGTATACACAAAGGAAAATGGCAGAGCTCAAGCCCAAATTCATAATAGCAATGTCACTGCCCTAAATGAATCACAATGGCTCAGAATTGATATCACTGAGAAACAGCTGGTAAAAATTAAGATTGACAAAGCACCAGCACCTGATAGAATACATCCACGTGTCATCAAAGAGCTGAGCTCAGTTATTTCAAAGCCATTATTTCTAATACTTAGAGACTCTTTAGTCACCTGCAAGGTACCGGTGGATTGGCGAAAGGCCAATGTGGTTCCTATCTTCAAAAAGTGAGTAAAGTCATTTCCAGGTAACTACAGACTGGTTAGTTTAACGTCCATAGTTGGAAAGGTCCAAAAGAGTTTGATAAAGAACCACATAGAGAAGTTCCTGCTAGAAAATAATATTATAAGTGATAGTCAGCATGACTTCAAGAAAGACAGAAGTTGTCAAACAAATTTACTCTCTTTCTATGAGGTAAAACAGGTAGACAGTGGAGTAGCAGTTGATATGGTGTACTTGGACTTTGCTAAAGCATTTGACACTGTACCCCACAGACGGTTAATATGCAAGTTAGGATGAAAAGGTTAAGAAAAGTCAATATGTAAATGGATAGGGAGCTGGCTTAAAGACCGCATCCAGAGAGTTGTATTTAATGGAGTAATAATTAGTAGTGTACCCCAGGGTTCAGTTTTGGAACCTTTAATGTTTAACATCTTTATTTTATTTTATTTTTTTAAATGATATAGAGTTTGGGATTAAAAGTACCATTTCTGTGTTTGCAGATGACACCAAACTATGTAATGGAATTATGTCCATACACAATGTCTATAATCTACAAGCAGACCCGGATGTACTATTTGATTGGGCAGCCAAGTGGCAAATGACATTTAATATAGATAAATGTAAATTTATGCACTTGGGAGCTAACAACATGCATGCTTCATATTGTCTGGTAGTTCTGGTAGTCATAGGGTTCTGGTAGATCATAGACTTATTAACAGCATGCAATGCCAAGCTGCAATATCTAAAGATAGCAAAGTACTTTCTTGTATTGGAAGAGGAATAGACTGCAGAGATGGAGACATAATCCTGCCCCTGTACAAAGCATTGGTCAGACCACATCTGAAATATGCAGTCCAGTTTTGGGGACCAGTTCACAAAAAGGACATTGTGGAATTGGAGAGAGTGCAGAGAAGGGCAACTAAACTAATAAAAGGAATGGAGGAGCTC